>NW_026713123.1:0-41797 GCF_029784015.1 Lycium ferocissimum
GTATTATATGGTATGCTTGAAGAACGTGTGTTCACTTGCATTATTTACTTAAGGATTGTTCTAAGACTCCATGAGTACATTTATGTTTCCTCCAGCGAGGGCTGCAGGTAATGAGCTTGATTGTGGTTTCTTCTCTTCTAAATTAAGCTATGGTTATTGTTTGTTATCGCTTTACATACTCGGTACATGTTCTGCGTACGACCCCCTTTCCTTCGGGGGCTGCGTTTTGCCGCGCGGTACACCCGGATGAAGAGAAGACTTTGCTAGAAGATGTTCCCGCGGGATTGGCGAGCTCCATTTCAGTTCGGAGTGTTGCCGAGTCAAGTACTTATGTCATGGTAATTGTATATCCTAGAGACTTTGCAGACAGTGTCCTGTGGATTGAGTGCCGAGGAACGCGAATCGGTTATAGATGTTAAAAGGGTGTGTATTTTTCGGATATTGTCGGATGGTAAAAGTTATGTGATTGACCTGTGTTTTCATAATCCGTATAAAATGTTGATCTCTATTTTGAAAAGTTTCATGTTTCTTAAAATTTTCGAAATGACAAGTTTTAGTAACGCGAACGTTTAAGGGTTCGCTCGACTGCGTGAGGTCGGGTGCCCATCACACCCTAGTAAGGTCGGGGTGTGACACGGTGCCCTCAACATATATTCCGGTTACGAATAGTGCGCTCGGCACCGTCCGTCGGATCGAGGATGAAATGCTGTGCGAGACTGCGTGTCCCCACTCCTTCCGAAATGATCTCGGAAATTAGGCAACCGGGCACCTCTCGTCTCTGAGACGATAGATATGGGAACTCCGTGAAGCCTCACAATCTCCTTAATATATAACCTAGCATAATCCTCAGCTAAGTACGTAGTCCGGACTGGAAGGAAATGGGCTGATTTTGCCAGCATATCAACAATAACCCATATGGAGTCATACTTTCGCGGAGTGCGAGGTAAGCCTGTAATAAAGTCCATATTAATTATCTCCCACTTCCAAGTCGGGATTTCCATTTCCTGTAGAATAATCCGGCCGATTTCGATGTTCAATCTTCACTGCCGACAATTTGGGCCGAACAACGAGGTCTTGCTATATCCTTTTTCATACCGTCCCACCGGTAAGACAGTATCCGAGGTCATGATACATCTTCGTCGACCCGGATGAACAGCATAACGGGCATAATGTGCCTCGCCCCATAACTCGTTACGCAGCCCGTAACGTCGGTATAGATAATACCTTGCCCCTCGTAATAATACTCATCGGATGTAATCTCGAACGAGGTCTTCTCCTTTTCTGAGGATGTGTCTCTGTCCGTGCCGAGAATAGGGTCATCATATTGGTGTTGCTTTATTTTTTCCGAATAGAGGATTCGGCAACTCCTCGAACGAAACCTAATATCTCCGGAAGACCGTGACCAAGCGGACTCCAAGACTAGCCAACTGATGAATCTCGCGAATCATTTCTTTCTTTTCTGATGGTACGTCCGCTAGACTGCCCATAGACTTATGGCTGAGTGCATCTGCTACCACATTAGCTTTCCCAGGATGGTATAGAATGTCGACATCATAGTCTTTCAGCAACTCTAACCACCTTCTCTGCCGTAAATTCAGCTCCTTCTGCTTAAAGATGTATTGGAGGCTCTTTATGATCGGATATAAATATCAACGTGAACGCCATTATAGATAATGTCTCCACATCTTCAAGGCATGAATTACCGTGGCTAGCTCCAAATCGTGGGTGGGATAATTTCTCTCGTGCTTTACGAATTTACGGGAAGCATAAGCTATAACTCGCCGTCTTTGTATCAATACACATCCCAATCCAACACGTGAAGCATCACAATAAATAACATACCCATCCGGACCCTCGGGAAGTGTCGGAACTAGGGGGGGGCCGTAGTCAACTTCTCTTTGTTTCGACGGAAGCCGCGTTCGGAAGCATCAGTCCACCGGAACTTAGCTCCCATACCGTCCACCTTGTTAAAGCGCCGAAATCGAAACAAACTTCTACACAAATCTCCGGTAATATCCAAATAACCCCGTAAAACTACGTACTTCCGTAGGTGTCGTAGGCCAATTCTTTACGGCCTCGATTCTTCGGGTATCCACCGGATGCCATCGCTCCAATAACATGCCCTGTGAGATGCCACCGAAGTCGCCGAATTCACATTTAGAAAATTTGGCATATAATTTCTAGTGCCGGAGTACGCCAAGTACCGTCCTCAAATGATGCGTGTTCGCTTCGATCGTAAATAAACAAGATGTCATCAATGAATACAATCGGGAACATATCTAAGAATGGTACGAATACCCGATTCATCGAGTCCATAAATACCGCCGGGCATTAGTCGGCACCCAAAAGACATCGCCTACGAATTCATAATGCCCATATCGGGTCCACGAATGTTATCTTAGGAATATCGCCTCGCGTACCCGCCCTTTCGTGATAGCGACGCAGTTATCTTCGAAAAAACACCGGCGCCACCGATCAAACAAATCATCAATCCTAGGAAGGGTATTTATTCTTTATGGTTACCTTATTCACCGCCGGTAATCAATACACATCCGGCGACCCATCCTTCTTTCTCACAAACAATACCGCGCTCCCCGTGTGATGTGCGGGCCTAATAAATCCCTCGGTCGCTCCTTCAATTCCTTCAAGTGCTGCCGGGTGCCATTACGTACGGAGGAATAGATATAGGCTGAGTGTACGGTAGCACATCTATAGTGAATTCTATCTCCCGCTCAGGGGGAAGACCTGTC
This sequence comes from Lycium ferocissimum, assembly GCF_029784015.1. Taxonomy (NCBI): domain Eukaryota; kingdom Viridiplantae; phylum Streptophyta; class Magnoliopsida; order Solanales; family Solanaceae; genus Lycium; species Lycium ferocissimum. Next base: position 2,751 of record NW_026713123.1, read on the forward strand.
GGAAGCTCATCTGGGAATACATTTGGAAATTCATTAACTACTGGGACTGACTGAAGAGTCGGTGCCTGCGCTTTTAGATCATGTACACGAACCGAGATGATAAATATAGCCCTTTCGATCATTTTTTCTTGCCTTGAGGTATGAAATAAACTTACCCCTCGGCGATCTTTGTATTACTGTCCACTCTATAGCTCGGTTCCCCTGGAAATTGGAAACGGACTATCTTTTTTTGACAAGCCAACATTAGCATAACAAGAAGCTAGCCAATCCATACCCATAATAACATCGAATTCAGTCATATCTAACTCTACCAGATCTGCCTTAGTGCAGCGGCCACAGGTAATTACCGAACAATCTCTAGACCTCTACCACGGCTTTGGCGTCGGTGCACCCCGCCCGCAGGGCGCATAGATATGCGATGGTGAGGATGAACCAAAGAATCGACCCGGTGGGCCGAGGCCGCCCGCACCGGCCGAGTGGACAATCTCTCATAAGGTGGCCCTGCTGGCCACAGGTAAAGCAAGCACCCATGGTACGATAACCCCCCCCCCCGGGTGGTGTCTCCTACAGTGGGGACATCGAGGTAGGGGTGGCCTCCAGTGTGCGGAACCTCATCCATCGTGAACCCGAGGCCCGGAGCTCCGACTGCTTTCCGAATACCCGGCACTATCCGATCTCTCCGCTTGCCCGTGGGGGTGTGCTCTTTTTGTCTTTGGTGGGGGAGGATATTGTTATATCCCATATTTTTGTACATTGGAACAATCCGGATTAATTATGATAAGTTAAGGAAAAAACTAATTCGGGATACAAAGTCGGGATTTTTGACCTTTGAATTTTTTTTAAGACATAAGTTGTTCATGAATTTGTTGGTATGGAACAATTAAGAAAATTTGGGACCAAAAGTGATAAAATTGGAAATTGAAAAAGTCATCCAATTCCATGGTTGGCCGTGTGAGTGGGGTGGTGCCACCATTTTTTTGCGTCATCTTTTAATTGATCCAACACATTAATGTGGGCCATGTACACTTGACCAAGTCTTGCTAACATAAAAGATGACTACTAGTATTCAATTGCTTCATTTTAAACACTTAGAAAAAAAGAAGTAAAGCTCTCCACAAAGGAGGCTCTCGGCCAACAGCCCAAAAATCCACTCCCATTTCTAGCTCTTCCAAAATTAATTCCTTGGTGTAAACCCACTATATTGAGGTCCCTAAGTAGCGTGGAGGTGTCGTTGGAGCGATCAACCCATTATTTTCCATCTTTGGAAACCCTAAGCTATTGGGAAATTGAAGAGAAAAGGTAAGATTTGATTATGTTTTGTATGTTATAAAGGTTGTATGCTTGTTGTAGTATGTTATAATGGGGGAAAATCATGAAATATGAAATGTTGGAAGTGAGTCGTGTGTGTGGTACTTGAGCCGTGCAAATGGGTGTTTGTTGTGTTGTGTTGAAACTATGAATTAATGCCTAGTTAGTTTATTATGATCATTGCAAGGTGAAGAACGATTGAGAATCATCCATATATGTATATGTGTAGTGTTGGTCGAAATGGATCACACTATATGACAATGAACGAATGAATATCGCTTAATGTTTTAGTCGTCGTCATTATGAATTCTACGTTGGAAATGAATGTTTATTAACTCAAATTGATGTTGTAGTTGTTGCGGACTGATTTGGAGGATATTGTGCATTTGATGTAATTTATATATTGATGAGAATAGCATTGTAGAATGTGAATTGTGGATGCAAATCATGATTTGGAAATAAGGAATGGGTTAAAGTGAGGCTCTCGGTTTAGGGGCTGAATTCGGGTAGCTTGGAGAAAAATTTGGGTTGTTGGAAATGTTGTATGAATTGCTTAGAATGTCTTTAAATATTGTTGGTATGGGTTCGGGTTAGTATGTGAATGTATAAGCGTCGATGTTGGCTTGAAGGTAAGTCGTCGAATTGAATTTATGAATGTTGTTGAATGATGGAAAAGAGAGTTATTAATGTTGAATTACCTTTCGGATTGGTTGTTGATGTTGCTAGGTTGGTTATTGATGTTGTTGTTGATTGATTTGGCCGAGTTAAATTCTCGGGGTAGCCTATTTACAGGGGACATGCTGCCCAAATTTCTGTAGAATTAAGGGCGAAATTGAAATTTAATCCCCAAAAAGTCTTTAGCTAATGTTTGGCATTTTATGACTTGTTTATAGATCGTGGGCAGCCCGAATCGTAGGTTGGATTTAGCTTGAGTTTGGATCATATTGGAGAGCGTTTGAGGTATGTAAAGCACAACCTTTCTTTCTTTTGGCATGCCTTAGTCGTAATTAGGCGATGATACGAGCCTTGAGGAAATTCTACTCTCGCGATCCGATCATGTCGTGATTCTTCTTTGTTTTAGTTTTCGTAGGTTTGATATGATAAAATATTGACCGTATGTCTTTTGTATGGCTAAGTTAAAAAGGTTGTATAAAAAGTTTGGTTTTTTAAAAAAGAATTTTGTTCCTAAATGATTCCGAAAACTACGAAAGTACGTAACTTTCACAGACGAACCGGATCGCTTCGATATGCTCAAAAATGATTCCATGATGTATGAAGGTTATGTTTTCCATAGGCGGGCCCGGCTCGGTTCGACAACCGTTCGTGGGTCACACGACTTTTTCTTATGCACTTCTGACGACTTTTGAAAGAATATGATATGACTATTATCCTGATACCTGGGGGCTCCACCGCCAGCTCCCGCGGTACCTGTCACGACCCAGCCCCGTGGGCCGCGACTGGCGTCCTAGTTGGACACCCGAACCGTCTATCGTACCAATTTATCACAATTTATCCTAGCTCAGATATCATATTCATTATATCAAACAGAATAAGGTAATTGCCAACTCAAGCGGTCAAACTTACAGATTATCATATCAGAGTCGGAAAACGGCGGAATATACATCGCCGAACATATATACACATATGCAAACATATGGGCCATTAAGGCCATTACAACAAAAAGGGACCGCTTTAAGATGCAAGTTTCAAACAAAAGCAAAGCCATATAGGACCCTCAACCCACACAAATGACTACAGGCCTCTACAGACGCAGAACGGAAACATATGACGGGACAGGGCCCCGCCGTACCCCAAATAGTCCAAATATATACATGAGAATATACATGACAAGGATATATACCGAAACGTAAGCTCCGGATCAAAGGGAGCAGTCCAAGATAGCAGAAAGTGTGGCCTACAGTGGTGGATCACCGACGTCTGTACCTGCGGGCATGAAACGCAGCCCCCGAAGAAAGGGGGTCAGTACGGAAGAGGTACTGAGTATGTAAAGCATATAGTACAAAAATCCAAACCATAGACAAAATAAGAATACGAAGAGAAAATATCGGATTAATACAATAAAATATGTACTGAAGGCATATGTACATAATGCAAATCAAAATCATGCATAACGCTCAGGAATGTGGTCACCACTCCGACGCTGGTGCCACAACACAGCATACTCCAGAAGGTTTCATATCTCCGGACATCTCCGAATACATCACATCATATCATCATACAAATCATATCATAAGCCATATCACAAAGATAACTCCCGGAGGAACCGCGCACTCATGGCGAGGTCTCGGAAACCGTAGCACAGCATACTGCCGAATTATCATAAGGCGCACGATTACAAAACCGGCCCGGGAACCGGCGAACGATGTCATAATAATGGGCACGAGTAGAGTAGTGGGAGGCTAATGCAATCATACGTAAAATCACTTATAGGAACATCATATAGTCGTACATTAACAATTTAATCAAATTAGTTAAAGTAAAAGTACCATACAGAATTTGTATTGCAAAAGCATTTCCGAAATCAACTCTGAGCTTAAATTATGTTTTAGGGTACATTAGGATCGTCAAATCCGCATCTCCGGATAACTGTAATCGTATGCAAAAGTTCCCTTGTAATATAAGATCAATTGAGCCAAATAGGTCATTCCAAAGAAGTCTCGGGGCTAATGGGCCCACCTCGGTCAACCCTAGGTGGCATGCATAATTTTTTACAAATATTTAACCCTACGGAAACCCCCATGGAAGTTTCAAAGCAATCCGAGCTCATTTGAGAAAGTTATGGAAGTGTGACCATTTTTCCAACAAAGTAAGGAAAGTAGTTCAATTATCTTTGAATGAATAGTAACCACAATTAAACTCGGATTTCCGTGGACAGAATGATCCCCGAGACTAACATCCAACCCTAGTATACCTAAGACATGCCTAAGGAAGGAAAGGGTGAGCTTTACATACCTTACGGGCGTCTCACGTTCTCTTAAACTTGATTCCCGTTTCGCCCAAAATCTACAAACGGTCACATTTACCAATTGTAAGTTACGAATTCTAAGGATTCAACTTAAAGTCATATTTGTCTGCCGGAATTTCGGCAGCACTTCCCCTATATATATAACATCCCCGAGACTTAACTCGGCTCAAAATATCGATAACAGCAATCCAACAACATCAATAACCAACACAAACTACATTATGACATAAGTAATCTCTTTTCGACATAACTCAATAATTTCCATTCAACTTCACATTATCAAACTAATATCAATAATTTCCATCTCCACCAACTAATTCAAGGTTATTCAAACATGTTTCAATAACATTTCAAGCAATATTCATAAATTCAAACATTCCTACTAATTCCATATTACATCCAAATCTTCCACCAATGCATCAAAGCTACTAAATCATATTGTTTTCTTCCAATTCCCATAGCAATGACCATAATTCTCATTTAGAATCTCATTCTCATAATTATATAAGAAATCATATAAAATTTACAAAATTCCCATAATAACCTACATGCAAATTCCAATGCCATTCGAATTGTTTAAGGCTTCTTTACGTCGTAAACATCATAACGACACCATTAACAAGCTAAATAAAACACGATTCACCAACACCATGCACTACATGGCTCACGGCCAACCATGCCATGCACACACACGCACGCCACCCTCACATGCATCACACTTCTACAATTCTCATCAAATTCCAATGTTATAACACATGAACTTATTCCATAAGACAAGAAATGGAATTCTTACCTTTTTCTTCAATTTCAACTTTGCCGCAAACGTCGCTCTTTCGCCAAACCAATTGTATCACGTCGGAGAGCGTCCTAAACTTGTCAAGAATTCAACAGGAATAAGATTCTTGAATTGAAGACAAGACTTAGAAATTTTTTTTTCTCTTCTCTTTGAGTTCGGCCGAATGGCCTTTTTTTTTGCTTACTCTCAAATTTTTGTTTTGCTAAGTTTTCTTGAACATTCCAAGGATGAGCATGAATATATATACATGCTCTCCTTATTTAATTGTCACATGCTTAGCATGTGACTTGGTCTTGGACTTGGGCCAACCATGTTGGCCGGCCACTCTTTTGAGTTGGGCCTCAATTTTTCTATTATTTTGAGCCCAATTCATTAGAATTCTCGTTTTAAAATTTCCGAAACTAATTTCCAAAATTTCAAATTTTCCCTCGGCCTTCTCCGACGTCTTACACCAATAATTTTCCCATAAAACAACATAAACATATTAACTAAAACCAAGAGATTGACTTATAACATACAAGTCACAATTATCTCAAAATTTTCCGAATATGCGAAAACACGGGATATAACAGTACCTGTACCTCCAGTTCCCCAGCCAGGGGCGGATGATGGGACCCTACGAGAGGCGGTACGATTCACGCTCGGTTGGTAGCGGGCGGGTCCCCGGACGGGGGTAGGGGAGGATCGTGCGGACGGGCGCGGCAGTCCACGGGGCCGTGATTTTCTACTTTGTGGGCCACCGAGTTCTTCGGGTCGAAAGCCCGCGAGAGGACCCTCGTGAGTTCATCCGACGGATGCGTGTACCCTGCGATTGATTAGTGCGTCGAGAGAGAGTCGGTTGAGATGGCGTCATGCGGTTGCACGATGTAGCGGCTAATTGGTATGAGTCGTGGATGCTTTGTCGGTGAGGGTGCCCCTCGGCCATATGGGGCGAGTTTACCGAGGCTTTTACGGCCCCATTTTACGCACTCCGGAGGTGAGGTGAGCCAGGGTAGATCGATTTCTTTGTTGAAGCAGCGGGGCAGGCCAGTTCGGGAGTACAGCTTAGAGTTTGATTCACTGGCCAGATATGCGCCCGCATATGTAGCTAGCATGACTGACCGGATGCACAGATATATAGTGGGGCTAGATCAGTATTTTGTTGATAGCTGCTTGGTGCTAGCGGCCCAGACCGGTATGGATATCGCCCGTATACAGGCCCACGCCCAGGGTATGGAGGATAGACGCAGAGGGCGCCGGCCGATGGGGTTGATGATGACGGGGGTCGACCCAAGAGAGCCGAGATACCCTCCCGGCCCGGCCACGGGTACACCACCCCCACAGTTTGCCGGTAGGAGATCAGAGAGTGCAGGTTATTCAGGAGCTGGTCAGAGCTCTAGGGCTATGAGTTTGCAGTCGGATGGAGGCTCGAGCCAGACGAGGCCGTTTATGCCACAGTGTCCTCAGTGCGGCAGGCACCATCAGGGGAATGCGCGGGTCGCGTTACGGCGCTTGTTTACTTGCGGCCGTCGAGGCCATGTTGTGAGGTGCCCGAGAGGTGGTTCGGGTGGGCCGGCTCGGCCTACACGGGTCGGTTCTTGGTTCGTCTTCACGAGTTATGCGCCCTACGGGGCAGGGTATGCCGGCACCAGTAGGGCGTGGTAGAGGCCGTGGTGGAGCGTCCAGTTTTAGCGGTCCTTCGAACCGCCTATATGCGTTGACCAATAGACAGGAGCAAGGAGCGTCACCAGATGCGGCTACAGGTATATGAATCCTTATTGAGATGTGTGTTGTTATGTATGTGTATTCGTTGTATGATTATTATTTAATAGCCGTAAGCAGAAATTTAAGGACCGTTAATCGAGTATTTATAAATTAAGGCGATTAAGGTATGTTTATCATTATAGTGAATCTGAAAGTCGAGGACGGAAGGTAATCGTATTCGTAAGCGAAAAGTGAGCGCGGGGGATCGAGAAGGGTAAAACGGTAATTGCGTCGTGAGAACGTTTTGGCCATTAAGACTTGATTTACTCCGAGTGTTGTGTCTTTGAAGGTCATGCGGTGACGTGAACGCTATCAGACTAATATTAAAGCACCGTATTTCATCAGAGTTCCGAGGTTAAGCGTCTTTGGAGTGAGAGAAATTTTGGGATGGGTGACCCCCTGGGAAGTTTTCTGAAAATTTCACAAATTCAGACGAAAGAGACAAATGAGAAGCTAGAGTAATCCAAAGGAAGTTAGAGTGTGCGGAGTAGGTCGGAACCTTAAATGGTCACGTAGAGCGAGGCAGATGAGACCGGTAAAGAGGAAGAAGATGTATCACGGTTTTGGAATTGGGGTGAGTTCGAATAGTGTTGGAGATATTTTGTAAGTGAGACGATCGCGACTACATGTCTATGTGTGTGTGTATAATGTCTCATACCTGGTTTTATTAGCAGATATGTGTATTCCGGCAACCAATGTGGCGGTATAGGGGAGGCATTAATGGGACAGAGTAACGAAGCTCAAGTGAGCAGCGGGGTATAGATGACACAAATATTTTGAGGCAAGCTGATGTTGTGGTTATGACCAGCCAAGTCTGGATGGTTCGAACACGATGACATGTGGAAAAAGGGAAGAAAGTGAGTAGATGGAAGGTCAGGGAATCGGAACGTCAGGATCAAAGTACCGTTTACTTAGAATGGGAAAATGCGGATATAAGGCAAATATAATCGGATAATGATATAAGCACACCCCTAAAGGGGGAAAGCGGATGCGAGAAATGCAAGTGTAAGATGTAAGGATTGCAACATAATGTGTGACCGGAAAGTTGAGAGGCTAGATCTAAGCAAAGGAACAATAAAAGAGTTCGAATTAAAGATAAAGAGATGATTTGAGCCCGACAACGAGGTAAAGAAAGAAAGAAGGAATATGATACGGTAGATACGGCTGCATGTAATAGTAATAAAAGGAACTTTCCCCGAGATCCTTGTACGGCTTTATAAGACTAGTTGAACATTCGAGGACGAATGTTCTAAAAGGGGGGAAGGATGTTATATCCCGTATTTTTGTACATTGGAACAATCCGGATTAATTATGATAAGTTAAGGGCAAAACTATTTCGGGATACAAAGTCGGGATTTTTGACCTTTGAATTTTTTTTAAGACATAAGTTGTTCATGAATTTGTTGGTATGGAACAATTAGGAAAATTTGGGACCAAAAGTGATAAAATTGGAAATTGGAAAAGTCATCCAATTCCATGGTTGGCCGTGTGAGTGGGGTGGTGCCCACCATTTTTTTGTGTCATCTTTTAATTGATCCAACACATTAATGTGGGCCATGTACACTTGACCAAGTCTTGCTAACATAAAAGATGACTACTAGTATTCAATTGCTTCATTTTAAACACTTAGAAAAAAAGAGAAGTGAAGCTCTCCACAAAAGGAGGCTCTGACCAAGGGCCCAAAAATCAACTCCCATTTCAAGCTCTTCCAAAATTAATTCCTTGGTGTAAACCCACTATATTGAGGTCCCTAAGTAGCGTGGAGGTGTCGTTGGAGCGATCAACCCATTATTTTCCATCTTTGGAAACCCTAAGCTATTGGGAAATTGAAGAGAAAAGGTAAGATTTGATTATGTTTTGTATGTTATAAAGGTTGTATGGTTGTTGTAGTATGTTATAATGGGGGAAAATCATGAAATATGGAATGTTGGAAGTGAGTCGTGTGTGTGGTACTTGAGCCGTGCAAATGGGTGTTTGTTGTGTTGTGTTGAAACTATGAATTAATGCCTAGTTAGTTTATTATGATCATTGCACGGTGAAGAACGATTGAGAATCATCCATATATGTATATGTGTAGTGTTGGTCGAAATGGATCACACTATATGATAATGAACGAATGAATATCGCTTAATGTTTTAGTCGTCGTCATTATGAATTCTATGTTGGAAATGAATGTTTATTAACTCAAATTGATGTTTTAGTTGTTGCGGACTGATTTGGAGGATATTGTGCATTTGATGTAATTTATATATTGATGAGAATAGCATTGTAGAATGTGAATTGTGGATGCAAATCATGATTTGGAAATAAGGAATGGGTTAAAGTGAGGCTCTCGGTTTAGGGGCTGAATTCGGGTAGCTTGGAGAAAAATTTGGGTTGTTGGAAATGTTGTATGAATTGCTTAGAATGTCTTTAAATATTGTTGGTATGGGTTCGGGTTAGTATGTGAATGTATAAGCGTCGATGTTGGCTTGAAGGTAAGTCGTCCAATTGAATTTATGAATGTTGTTGAATGATGGAAAAGAGAGTTATTAATGTTGAATTACCTTTCGGATTGGTTGTTGATGTTGCTAGGTTGGTTATTGATGTTGTTGTTGATTGATTTGGCGAGTTAAATTCTCGGGTAGCCTATTTACGGGGGAAATGCTGCCCAAATTTATAGAATTAGGGCGCTAAATTGGAATTTAATGCTCAAAAAAGTATTTAGCTAATGTTTGGCATTTTATGACTTGTTTATAGATCGTGGGCAGCCCAAATCGTAGGTTGGATTTAGCTTGAGTTTGGATCATATTGGAGAGCGTTTGAGGTATGTAAAGCGCAACCTTTCTTTCTTTTGGCATGCCTTAGTCGTAATTAGGCGATGATACGAGCCTCGAGGAAATTCTACTATCACGATCCGATCATGTCGTGATTCTTCTTTGTTTTAGTTTTCGTATGTTTGATATGATAAAATATTGACCCGTATGTCTTTTGTATGGCTAAGTTAAAAAGGTTGTATAAAAAGTTTGGTTTTTTAAAAGAATTTTGTTCCTAAATGATTCCGAAAACTACGAAAGTCCGTAACTTTCACAGACAGAACCGGATCACTTCGATATGCTCAAAAATGATTCCATGATGTATGAAGGTTATGTTTTCCATAGGCGGGCCCGGCTCGGGTCGACACCCGTTCGTGGGTCACACGACTTTTTCTTATGCACTTCTGACGACTTTTGAAAGAATATGATATGACTATGATCCCGATTGCAAGTACGACCATTTTACTTACCTTATGAGATTATGATAAGGATCTTATGTATATGATTTGATGAATAGCTGTAGTTTCGGAAGTTCGGATTAATATGTTCCCGAGTAGCATTCTAAAGAAAATAGATTTGACTATTGCCTTGGTTCTGGGAAATAGTAGTTCGCTTAGACTATTTTATTAAATTGTAATGACGACTATGTTTTGATTCCCACAAGTATGTCAAATGATCTTGACACGTACTTACAATTTCTAAAGTGATACTTGATGTGTTCTCGAATGATTTTCGGAAGGAACCTGACTTGACTGTTATTTAGCTTTTAAATGAGGTTTCGTTTGGTTATGTTGTTGAGTCTGTGATGATGATTTGTGTATGTGATTCCTCACTACTCTGTTCGTGCGAGCTATTATGATCTTTTTCACTGCGTCCCGGGCCAGGGCATGTATTCGTGCACGATTCTACAGTATGATTCACCGCGCCCCTCACTAGAGGGCCGGGGCATGTTATATGATATGATTATGATATGATAATACAGGGAGGTGGCCAGGATGGCATATGATGACTTCATTCACCGCGCTCCTCACTAGATGGCCGGGGCACGTTATATGTATATGATATGATTATTTTACTCACCGCGTCCCTTATTAAAGGGCCGGGGCCCGTTATACATATATGTATCTGATGATTTTACTTACCGCGTCCCTCATTAAAGGGACGGGGCACGTCATGTCTATGCATATGTACGAGATGATTTTCTGATCTTGTTTCCCAGTCCCATGACGAGATGAGTATGAAATTGATACGTATGATTTATGTTTCAAAGGCAAGTGTTATGATTTTTTGGTTATTATGCTACTTCTCTGTCCTTCTCGTTTCAGTATGATTTGTCTATGGTATTCCATGCTTTACATGCTCAGTACATATTTCGTGCGGCCCCGCTTTCTTCGGGGGCGGCGTTTCGTGCCCGCGGTACGGACGATTTTGGTGATCCACCTGTTTAGGATTTTCGTAGCTATCTTGGAGTGCTCCTCTCATTCGGAGCTTATACTTTTGGTATATATTTGTTCGTGTATTTGTATATATTTGTTCGGGGTACGGCGAGGCCTGTCTCGACATATGATTTTGTCGTCGTTTAGAGGTCCGTGGACATGTTTGTGGGTCGTGCCTATCTTCGTGTTTGTTGTGTTTGGGCGATTCCGTTCGCCGCGGCGGCCCTTGTCGGCCCGCATATGTATATATATGTTATTTTGTTGGCCCCGTGTGGCCTTTGTTGGTATTTTACGTCATACGCGGGGGTTATTTTGGATAGTCCGTAAAACAAAGGAAACTGCGAAATTTTTCCGGAAATTATATAAATTAGAAACACGGCCTTGTTGGCTTGTTATACACACGGATGTGTTTGATATAATACGAGATAGCGTTTGATATTTGTGTGTATATATAAGCCGTCCGTGTGTAACTGCGTTGTTTGATGGGTGTGTTTGGGTGTCCGGATAAGGGCACTAGTCACGGCCCACGGGGTTGGGTCGTGACGCTCCTATATATACACTGTCTTGCTATATAATATCTCGCCTGCCTCGAGACTTCTCCGAATACCCGGCCGGATGCGGCCCTCTTGGGGTCGGCCCCCCTTGTCTTAATCATCGGGCCGGCGCCCTCGTGTACTTCTTTCTAAAAATAGGCGTGTGCATACTTCATCGGCAATATCAATTCGATTCCGCCATCACCTTAATGTAACAGACGATCACGATCTAATCCCGTCACATATCGGTGCATCCGATCCGTCATATCGACTACATAACCGGACGCATTCCGGCCAACGAATCAAACTCCAAGCCCCCCTACTTGGGACGCTCACCCCGCTTCGAAATTTCGGGGAATCTTTTCACGGCTCGCCGTAGCTGCGGAGGAGGAAAATGGCCAAGAAAGGCCTTAGTAAACTTCTACTTTGCTATTGAGGCGCACCTCTCCAAGGCATATTACAACCCGTGACTCGTACCAATTGGCGCCACATCATGAAAAATCGGTATGACGCTAACTCGGCAGTACTCGGTCTCGGAGGGCCTTAATAAGCCGCAACGTACGCCGCATCTCCCGAACAAACTCCAACGAGGATCCTCGCGGGCTTTGACCCGAAAATATGCGGGGGACCACAAGTCGGGAAATCACGGGCCCCCGGCCCCGTCATACCTGTCCGCGATCACCCCGATCCGTGCCGGTGATGGGCCGCCATCAATCCGGTCAATAATCGGACCGCATCTCGTATCGCCCGATCCTTTCCGGCCGAGGTTTTTCAACTTTACTCGAACCTCGATCGGCGGTGGAGCCGAGCGGTGTCGGGGCATAATCTCGTACATTAGCTCGGCGCGGGCCTTTGTAACTCTCCAATGGCCGGTCTCGATGGCGTAAACTTTCTTCCGGGCAGGTCGTCGCCTTTCTCGGAGGCATCGGCCTGAAAACATAACAATTAGTTAGGGAGTCATCCGATAACACGGCTCTATCGCACGATCTAAGATCGAGAAGGAAAGATAACATCCTAAATGTCCTGTGCCTCATTTATATAGATGTGGTGCACAACACACCGATAAACAAGACTCTATGAGACACGGTCGTAGACATTAGAGAATGACTGCTGCGATACCACTTTTGTCACGACCCAACCCCGTGGCGGTGACTGGTGCCCGGCGGGCACAAACACACTTATCATACAGAATCACATACGGATGGCTTATACATATACAAATATCAGATGCTGTCTCAATTTATCTCAAACTGTCTCAAACACAAACATATGCATATCACAGAAGCCGGCAAGGCTATCAAATGGCGCATCGGCCCAAAATATATACAGAGGCAAGCCGACAAGGCTGCCACGGCGAATGGGATCGCCCAGAACATATAACGTACGAACACCCACAGAAGTAGGCACAACCCACATATACGTCTACAGACCTGCTAAACGAATAACGAGAATCATATGACGGGACGGGCCCCGCCGTACCCCCTGATCAAACAAATACATATACAACGGACGAACATATACCAAAAGGTGGGCTCCGGAATAAATGGAGCACTCCAAATAGCAGGATAGGTGTCCTAGGGCGGCGGATCACCAAACAAGTATATGTGCACACGGGCATGAAACGCGTATTTCCCAGAAGAGAGGGGTCGTCGGAATATGTACTTAGTATGCAAAGCGAGAAGATACGATAAACAATACGAGTCATAATCGAAACGAGATACGGAGAGTAAGTGCACATCCAAAATACCAAAATGTCTAGTTTCAAAATACAAATCATGCATAGGGCTCAGAAGATATGGTCGCCCGCCCGTCAATGGCGCCATAACACATCATACTCCAGAAGATTTCATATCTCCGAAACCCGACATACCGCGGTCAAAAATCCAGCGGACAATATCACATATACACGGTACCCGGCCCAATAACGGAGGAGCTCGGCGAACCGGACACATCATAACACAAAATATACACGGTAACCGGCCCGATAACGAGATAGGACCTCGCACGAGCCGTGGGACACATCATACTCCGTTTTCAAATATCAAATAGTACGCACGATACATAACCAAGCCGGGACTCGGCGAAAGATGCAATGACCATTTGCGCGATCGAGTAGTGAGTAACCATATGCATAAAATCATTATCATAAACTCGAAAAGATAAGTAAAGCGATCGTACTTGAAATCGGGATAATAGTCATATCATATTCTTTCAAAAGTCATCGAGGTACATAAAGGAAAGTCGCGGGACCCACGGACGGGTCGCCCGAGCGGGCCCGCCTATGAAAAACATAGTCACCATATGCCATGAAAGCTCCTACGAACATATCGGGGCAATCCGAGCCTTTCTGTGAAAGTTACGGTCGTTCGTAGTTACGGAACTCTTTAAAAACAAAACTTTTTATGCAACATTTGAAAATCAATTATTCCAAAGACATAAGGGCCAATATTTCATCACATCAAGCATACGAATACCAAGAAAAAAATAAGAATCATGAACCTGCTCGGATCGCGAGAATAGAATTTCCTCGAGGCTCGTGTATAGCAGCCTATTTATAACTAAGGCATGCCAAAAGAAGGAAGAGTTGAGCTTTACATACCTCGATCGCTCTCAAAGCTAATCCAAATCAAACCTATGCCTCGGACTCTCCAAGATCTACATAACATCAATAAATACCAATGTCAACTATAGGTATTTAGGAGTTCATCTCCAAACTAGCACTTAATTCTACGGAAATTTGGGCAGCATTTCCCCTGTAAATGCACAACCTCGAGAATTCAACTCGGCCAAATTCAACAACAACACCAACAACCAAACTAGCAACATCAATAATCAATTCAATACGCATTCTAACATTAAATACTCTTTCTACATAATCCAACAACATTCATTATATTCAATTCAACGGCTTACATTCAAGCCAACATCAACGCTTATACATTCAACTACTAATCCAGAACCCATGCCAACAACATTCAAGAACATTTTAAACAATTCATACAATATTTCAAACATCCCAAACAACACTCCAACTTACCCGAAAACTTCCCCAAACCCGAGAACCACATCCATAACACATTCCTAACTTCCAAACTATGATTTGCTCCAACAATCCACATTCTAACAATGTCATTCTCACAAATATAGAAATTACATTAAATGCACATAATCCTCCAAATCAGCCCGCAACATTTACAATATCAATCTTGAGTCATTAAACTCTTATCGTCAACATAGAATTCATACGACAACAATCAAAATACTAAATAGAATTGATCCATTCTTGTCACACAACATGACCCATATTCGGCCAACACTACACATACACATATTGATGATTCCCATCCATTTCTTCACACTACACAACTAAACATGCTATATAGAATTAATTCACCACTTCACACAACACACACATCCACACGGCTATACACCATGCACACGGCCTCAACTCCAACATGCCATATTTCATAAATTTCATCCATTTTTGCATACTATAACACACATAAACCTTCCATAACACATAAAAACAAGATTAAACCTTACCTTTCTTTTTAACTTCCAACTTGGCTAGGGTTAGCAACGGATGAAAACGAGCGGTTTGTTGACCCAAACAACACTCCCACGTTAATGAGGACCCTTCACTTAGTAGGTTTGCTAAGGAGAAATAATTTTGTGATGGCTAAATTTGATCTTCAATTTTTAGGGTCTTGGCCGAATGGCCTTCTTTGTTCATCCAAGTTCTCTCTTTTTTTTCTAAGTGTGGAAATGAAGAAAGATGACTTAGTAGTCATCTTTTATGCTCACACATGAATTAAACAAGTGTCCATGGCCCACACATGGGTTGGACCAATTAAATTTGGCCACAAAATGTGTGGGAACCACTTCCATGTCACACGGCCAACATGGCCAAATTTTCATGATTTGCCAACTTTCAAATATTCCATTTTTAGTCCCAAATTTTCCTAAAGGTTCCATGCCAACAAATTCATGAACAACTTATGTCTTACAATAAACTCAAAGGTCAAAAGTCTCGACTTCGTATCCCGGAATGGTCTTGCCCCTAACTTATCATAGTTAACCCGGATTGTCCGTTGTTCAAAATACGGGATATAACAGTTATGAAGGATTATGGACGATTATGGAATGTTATGGTAGATGATGGAAAGTGATGAAAAATTATAGAACTCTCAAGAAGTGTGGGGGATGTGAAAATGATGAAAATTAATGGGTTAGAGGGGTATTTATATGTGTGGTTCGGGTCGGGAACTGTAGCAACCCAGGGTACTGTAGCAGCATTTTCCTGCTCCGTCCGCCTAGCTTGTAACGTCCATAATTATCTACTCCGATGTCGCATTGTCGAACGGTTTCTTGTGTTTGAAACTAGATTCGATGAATTTCATTTTAGGCCTTTGAAACACCTTAAAACTCCTAATATACTAGGAGATATACCTCTCCAAAGTTGACCCAAAATTCTGTCAACTTTTTTCAAATTTTTGACAAACTTATTTTTTCGATTTGCTTGATCCGGGAACCTTTAGATACTTGCTTAAGACTTGTTAAGAGTATTCATTAGCCTTATAAGGGTTCCATGACCTCTCCGAGCTTATGTTAGTTTACTTACAATGCAAACGACGCAAAAAATAAATTTTTTTTTTTTTTTTTTTTTTTTTGATGTGTAACATTCCTTTTTGGGATTATTTTATCGAGAGATGGGATAAAATAATCCCAGATAAGTGGGATAAGGTGGGAACATTCGTAAGGCTTCATTTTGGACCTCGAATGTTAAGCTCTTAAATTTCTACAAATATTTTGGATACATTTATACCTCTACCAAATAGTTTTCCAAACGACTTAGGGATTTCTACAAAAGTTTTTGCTAATTGTACCACTACCTTCCTATCACAATAACCCAAAATATGCAATGCCTCACAGGGCTACAACATCAATACCCATATTGGCTACACACGCCCAAGAAAGCATTCAAAGAAGCATCACATACCTGAGGATAATGGTGTCTCTGGCTAGAGCTCTTTTGTTCTCATGTACATAATCAGAAATCAACTAGTATTTCGGTCTCGTTCTTTCCCCGTTATAGTAATCTTGTCTTGTTATGTCACGGCTACTTGCCATCCTGCGAATACTTTCTTTTTCTCGCTCTTTATTTCCCTATTAGTGGGAAACTCCCTTGTTTACTCCTTCAATGCTGCTTCGAGCTATCCCTTCTTATACTCATTGATCTTTTATACACACTATATTGTCTCCTTGTAATTCATTGGTTAGGCTCTCTGATCCCTTACAACTTCATCGTAATTCCACTTACACTGACTCCCCACTGTACTTTATTATTAATAAGTCCCTACTCTTAACGGCTATGTTTCTCTAGCTATCCATCCCAATTCTTTTCCAAGATCAGCTATAACAATATCCTCAACACAATCTCTTAAGTACGTACATATGTAATGCTTCCTCACCATCTTTATTATTCCTCGTAGCTGGGTTATGCTTATATAAGCTAATAATCATAGTTCAACTAATTCATAACCCAGAACATCTTTGAGCTCCTATCAAAACTCTTCCTTTAATTTCCTTTCTTCAAATCCTATAGTATAAATTTATAATTATAGAGCTAAGGCAAATTCTCACTTTACCACAACTTTCTCCCAACATCAGTATACTTATCTTTGATTCCCTTATACCCGTGATCACTTAGTTAGCTGTTATCCCTTGTTGGCTTTCCAGAGTTACCTTTATACCGTTTTGGTTGGGCATACTTCACGTTGATGGTTCATATAGTTCCATAATATACACTCTCATATTCGGTATGGTTAGCGACTGGTGAGATACTTTCCAATCTTCAGCAATACTGCTATCTTTCTATTATAAAACATCACTCCCCCTTTCTTGGAGATCACCAAACTGCCGATCATTGTTCCTTTTGCTAAAATTTTCACCCCTTCTAGTGCCAAAATTCCCTTTTGATGTAATCCAAAGTGTCCTTTGGGTTCATCATATTTTTCATCATTCTCTCTGTAATTAGCTTGGAGACCTTTCTTATTCTCTTTATTACCCTTTAGGATATGTCGCTGCATTTTTAGGTGCGGCGCAAAGTTCCCAAGATGAGGGATTCGCGCCCGTCTAGAAATACCATAACTCATGTCAGCGTGAAGCATTCTCTTGAGCTGTCAATCCCCTTGTTTTTCCATCATACTTTCTTCCTATGCCTGCCTCATGTTGTACTTATTTTCAATCTGTTTCTACTCTCTCTTAATACCTTCCTGATATGCCAGTATGTCTCGAACTTTGGCCTTAAGCTAATACATTTCTTCCTTTGGAATTTGGGAATGTCATAATTCTTTTCAGGTCTAACATGCTCTTTCCCCCTTTTTAAGGAGGTCCTTACATACCAATAGCCTTCGAGTATCCATCATCTTCGATAATTATTCGCCGCCCTTCAGGATCTTCTTAAGGCCGGAGTTCCTTCATCGTATGGTTTGACTTATCTATCTTCTTCCTAATTGCGACCTTGTATTCACTCGAAATACTTATACATGTCAGATTCAATTTCGATGCCTTCTTTACCATCTTTTCACACCTCTATATTTTATGACTAATAATTTCCTGGGCCGACGAGTTAATGGGGACATCGGGATTCATTACGCCCTTTACGAAGTGTTCGATTATGCTTTACTCCTTTACGCCTCGTCTTTCTCCCTGACTGTATTTATAACATCTCTAAAATTCTTCTTGCCCTGGCTTCCCTATTCCACTTTACGTCTGTACTGTACCATTAAGAGTCAATATCCCATACCTTTCCATTTCTATTACTAGTCCTTTCATTCACTTGGCTCACTTATCTGTAATTTTTCTTAACTAGTTGTGTTCATCACAGCTGTGCGTCTCAATTCTTTATCACAAATTCTTATGATTTACACTCTGTCCATTCTTCGTTCATCGCCTTCATCTTTCTTTCTAACGCTACAGATGGTTTGTCTTCCATAAATGCTCTCTGTGTATCATTTTATTTCCTCTATGATCGAATCTCTACTCTCTTTACAGAAGTTCTTATCCCATGTCACTGATCTCCTAGTTAGCTTTTTCAACTCATCATCCTGTCTCTCATCCTTAATAATTGATCGATTTCCCTCAGCTAAACCGTTAGAGTACCGTTCTTACTTTCGTCGTTAAGGATTTTGAGATACTTTATTCCTAAATGCTCTCCCCCACTTACCATGTTATAGCCTTGACCCTGAAGTTCGTAGGATGTCCTTTCAGAATTGTAGATTCGTCCTATATCCAAATCATCCTTTAAAGGGCTTTTCCATTTCCAAGGTGATCATGTCCGCTTGACCGTGCATTTATCTCTTCGGTTGCCTCTCAAGAGCTGGGAATCCCTTAACATTGTGGTAAGACCTACTTATTCTTTTTCACTTCCCGTTCCTATTCATGGTTATCTCCCTTCCATCCTATTCATCAAAATCTGTTCTTCTAATCCTGCACATTCACCTTTTGTTTCGTGCTACCATACTCTATTCCTTTGATATGCCTACTTTCAAATTTCATCCAAATAATTCTTTGCCTCGACCGATGTCCTAAGCTCTCCTGGAAGCTTTACTTGCCTTCGTTACTTACATTTCTCCTTTCCTTGGGGCATCCTAATCTCTTTTACTTTTGTATACTCGCTTTCTTCCTTTCCCTGATGTTGTTGCATCAAGATTATCCATCTCTAACCTTTAAAGAAAATAATGTCAGCTTGTCCTGCAGCACTTGCCACTGGAACTTTAACACCCTGTTCAGACAGTATCCTTAACATATGGCAATATCGACTACCGGGGCACATATACTGATTTACGTAACTTCACAGAAAATATCATATATATACATCTTTACTAATGCCTTACCTACAAGGTATCTCCAGTACTATTTGAACTCGTCCTAATTCTGGAGTTGTGACACACCTTTTTTCTCTTCTTTGACCTAGTCTGCCTCATCCTTCGCGATCTTCTAGAGTTTCCAACCATGGGTCTCACATACTTCTAGTTTCCCTATGGCTATTCTAGTCCCTCATCCTTCTCTTATGTCAAAATTGTAGGACTGCTAGTACACTTCCCAGGGGGGCCACCCATCCTAGTATTACTCTCAACCCAGCACGCTTAACTTTGGAGTCCTGATAGGATCCGATGCGTTAGTGCTGGCACGATCGCATCCACTCTGATACGTGACCTTTATCGCATGACCTAGAACAAGTTGAAGTTCTAACGGATCCCAATAAAATTCTTGTGATGCATCTCCCTCCGGATTGGAAAGATCCCTTACTTTCCTGACCGAGCAAATGTTGGTTTAGCCTTCGGAACTCTCAATAATAACTATCGATCAACACACGACTGTCTTCCATTCCTAAATTTAAGATTCCTAGTAGTGGCCAAAACATCTTAGTCACAGTTATCCATAAGTACTTTGGTTATCGGTTCCCCTAAAACTCTCATTTGTCACCTATTAATGATATCCTGCAATAATGGTACACACATTAGAAGTTTCAATAAAGAACTCATATCCCTGTAGTTGACCTGTCTTGAGCTTGGTCTGGAGGGCTATAAAGTGAAGTGTCCTCTTCATTGTCCTCCCGCCATCTGCTAGTCTGGCCCTCCTCATGTCTCTCATCTGAGTCCGAGGGATATAGATATTCAGGCAGCTCCTGGTTTACTGACGGCCAAGATAATGGGCTAGAATAATCAGTAACACTCTCAGGCGTAGCTGGCCTGACATAGTGCTCTGCCATAGGAGCAGCTGGGGGAGTCAAATCTAGTACAGTCTCGAAAATCTCCTCCTCTGCATCCCATATGAACCCTCAGATGGGTCCGTGTCATAGCCATCCTTGATGAATCCTCCTCTCTAGAAGTAAGAAATTCTGGGGGCATCGTCGCAGGGTCCTCAGAGGGATCAGTATGGATGGAATAAATAAGGCTCCTCCTACTCGGTCCCGGGGCCCATGGTCCTGAATCTACTCTAAGGGTCT
Organism: Lycium ferocissimum; assembly: GCF_029784015.1. Classification (NCBI taxonomy): domain Eukaryota; kingdom Viridiplantae; phylum Streptophyta; class Magnoliopsida; order Solanales; family Solanaceae; genus Lycium; species Lycium ferocissimum. Next base: position 23,361 of record NW_026713123.1, read on the forward strand.
TCTTAGCACCCCCACTGTCTGAGGCTGATCTCTTCATCTTTATCAATCGGTGCTTACCTACAGGAAAAGAGGGTCAGAAATAATCTTTCCTAGACTCTGGCTCTATCGCACGATCTAAGATAGAAAGAAAGGTCAATGATTCCTAAACGCCCTGCAGCCCCTTGTTTATAAGTGTGGCCGGCTTCACACCCATAAACAGGACTCTACCGGACATGGTCTGTAGACAATTCCTAGGACGAACTGCTCTAATACCACTTTTGTCACGACCTAAACCCGTGGACCGTGACAAGTGCCCGACCACTACAGATCAAGCACCTTTAAACTCGTTCTTACTCTATACAACGTAACCCGGTGGCCCGTTTCAACTGATATTCGATCGATACCATCTGCTATAACAGTTATACGATAAATTTTACCTCAGAATCTCATAAATCATGCATGTGAATATACATATATATATATAAGCATACGAACAAAGATAGCGACGCGACCGACTCGGTCAATATTTACACCGTACAACAAAAGTGAGAAAACAACCAAAGCCGCATGACGTCCCCACTATACACAACTGTCTACAGACCTTTATGGAATACAGACTGTAGAAAGGGCAGGACAAGGCCCTGCCATACCTCTATATATGTTCATAGCAAGATAGCATACCAAAAGGCTGAAGCTCCGATCCAAATGGAGCTCGCTGGCTGAGACGGAGGAGAGGTCCTACAGGTCTGGCTCACTCGGCTGGCTACCTGAACCTGCGGGCATGAACGCAGCGTCCACAAGAAAGGACGTCAGTACGAATAGTGTACTGAGTATGTAAGGCATGAATAATAACATAGTAAGAAATATGGAACATGGAAAATAACATAATGAAAGATATAGAGCATAACATGAGATAAGGGAATAGCCGGTACATCTGATTGCCTCTTAAGGCGGATACCATGCATGCTTAGCTTTTCATAAAATCTTTCTCATACATATGTATCATAATAGTGCTGCGGAACATGAAGCCCGATCTATATATATATATATATATATATATAATATATATTATTCTTTGCGGAACGTGCAGCCCGATCCATTTAGTCATATATCCCGCGTCCGGGCATACCGCGTCCGGGACGATATCATAATACCTACTAATCAGGTGGTTATGCGTATATAACGCCTCACCATTCCCCATAACCCCATATATACATATATAATATAATATAAGTAGCATGCATGAGAGCCCAAAGAAAGCTAGAACTCTATCGGGGTGACGTAAGGTCGGTAACCTCCGATTATATTATGGACTAATCATCATCGCTCTATCTCACCTTAAAGGAACAATTATTATAAGGTGATATCAACAACAATGAATAAAATTGAGAAAATTATGAAATAACTTAACATTCTCATAATAACATTGAAAGCATAAACTTGGAACCTTTAAACATAAAATCATCATTATTATTGTAATCATCATAGAAACATTCTCATCTTTAACATCATGAGAAGCTTTAAGAATCATGAACTTCTAGCTTTTTAAAACAAGGAGGTTAAGGAAACATTTTGTCACGACCCAACCCCGTAGGCCGTGACTAGTGCCTGAGCTGGGCACCCAAACACATTCATCAAATCTGGATCACATACAGATGGCTTACGCGTATACAATTATCAGACCTGCCTCAAATTATCTCAAACTGTCTCAAACACAAACACATATATATCAGCGGCAAGGCTATCATATGGCTTGCAACGGCCCAAAACATATACAAATGCAAGCCGACAAGGCGCCATGACGAATGAGATCACCCCGAACATATATCATACGAACACACACATACGAGAATAGGCACAACCCACATATACGTCTACGGACCTCTAAATGACCAACAATCATATGACGGGACGGGCCCCGCCGTACCCCCCCCGAACAAACAAATACATATGCGAGCGAACGAATATATACCAAAATGTGGGCTCGGAATAAAGGAGCACTCCAAACGACGAATAGGTGTCCTAAACTAGCGGATCACCGAACCGTACGTACGTACTGCGCGGCATGAAATGCGACCCCCGAAGAAAGCGGGGTCGAAGACGAATATGTACCGAGTATGCAAAGCGAGAAGATATAGTAAACAAATCGAGTCATAATCGAAACGAAGTACAGAAAGTAAGTGCACATCCAAATACCAAAATGTTTATTTTCAAAATACAAATCATGCATAGGGCTCAGAAATTATCGTCGCCCGCCCGTCATTGGCGCCATAACACAGCATAACACCAGAAAGTTTCAAATCTCCATATCCCCGTCACACAGCATAACACCAAATATAAGCGGAACCCGGCCCTCTAGCGAGGGGCTCGGTGAACCATAACACAGCATAACACCGGAGTATAACATAGTGCGCACGACAACATAACCGGCTCGGGACTCGGCGAAAGATACAACAGAATGCACGAGCAGAGTCGTGAGTAACCATATGTATAAAATCATTATTATAGACTCAAAAGATAAGTAAAATGACCATACTTGGAAATCGGGATAATAGCCATACCAAATTCATTCAAAAGTCATCAGAGTTACATAAAGGAAAGTCGCGAGACCCACGGACGGGTGGTGACCCGAGCCAGGCCCGCCTATGGAAAACATAATCATCATACGCCATAAAATCTCCTACGAACATGCCGAAGCAATCCGAGCCTTTCTGTGAAAGTTACGGTCGTTCGTAGTTACGGAACTCTTTAAAAACAAAACTTTTTATGCAACATTTGGAAACCAATTATTCCAAAGACAAAAGGGCCAATACTTCATCACATCAAGCATACGAAGACCAAGAAACAAATAAGAATCATAGACATGCTCGGATTGCGAGAATAGAATTCCCTCGAGGCTCGTGTCATAGCCTATTTATAACTAAGGCATGCCAAAAGAAGGAAGGGTTGAGCTTTGCATACCTCGTCCGCTCTCAAAGCTAATCCAACTCAAGCTAATCCCAACCTACGTCTCGGGCTCCCCCGAGGTCCACACAACGCCAACGGATATCAAATATTAGCTATAAACGTTTAGGCATTTAATTCCAAACTAGCACTTAATTCTACGAAATTTAAGCATTTCCCCGTAAATAGACCAACCCCGAGAATTTAACTCGGCCAATTCAACAACAACAACACCAACAATCATTCTAACAACATCAACAATCAATCCGAAAAGCAATATAACATTAGTAGCCCTCTTTTACATCATTCAACAACATTCATTATATTCAATTCAACGCTTACATTCAAGCCAACATCATCGCTCATACATTCAAATACTAACCCGAACCCATACCAACAATATTCAAGGACATTTTAAACAATTCATACAATGTTTCAAACATCCCAAACAACACCCCACTTCACCCGAAATCTGTCCCAAACCCGAGAACACAACCCTAACACATTCCTCACTTCCGAATCATGATTTGCACCAACAATCCACACTCTAACAATGTCATTCCCATAAATATAAAAATTACATTAGATGCACATTAACCTCCAAATCAGCCCATAACAATTACAACATCAATTTGAATCATTAAACTCTGATTTCCAACATAGAATCCACATAACAATAACAATCAAAATACTAAATAGAATTGATCCATTCTTTGCTACACTTCACAAGCCATATTCGGCCAACTCATCCACAACCAACTTTCATGATTTTCATTCTTCTCTTCACACTACAACAATCAAAACATGCTAACTAGAATTAATTCATTACTTCCACACAACACAACACACACACACGGCTCACTTCCACATGCAATATTTCCATGAATTTCATCCATATTTACATACTACAACATGCACACATCGTTCATAACACATAAAACAAGATTAAATCTTACCTTTTCCCTTCAACTTCACAACTAGCTAGGGTTTGCAATTGATGAAACGAATGATCTATTGGCCCAAACAACAACTCCACGTTACTGAGGTGTCACGACCCGAGCTACGGGCCGCGACGGGTATCCGGGGCTAACCACCGAACACCACTCACTTGCCTGCTTATCTGCTATTATTCATACTATATGCTCATAATCATATAAACCGTCATTTTCGAAATACATTAGCTTTTATGAACATAAGCCCTTCGGCTATCAAAATAATATATACATGCATATACATACAAGCCACGGGACCGACTACCCACACCGCGTATCTACGAGCCTCTACTGAAATACTAGACATCTGGACGGGACAGGACCCCGTCATGCCCAAAATGGGAATATACAAACATATGTACCAAAAGAATAGTCCGTAGCACCTCCGAGTATGGAGTGCTCTCAAATTAGCCGCTAGCTCCTATGGATCCGTATCACCTCCCGGTCTACCCGTGGGCATGAACACAGCGTCCGAAGAAAGGACGTCGCACGAATATTGTACCGAGTACGTGAAGCATAAACAACAATGGAGCATCAATAAACTGAGGAGGCATAAAATATGGAGCAATCTGTAACTGACTGAATCATAAGAAAGATCATATATATATGCTTACTTACTCTCAAGCTTATCATCATCATATCATATGTACATACTCATATATGCTGCCCGACCATATAGGTGCGGTGTAATAATCGGTAACAATAACATCATCCTTGGCCTGCGTCCAGGCATCCTGCGTCCAGGATATTATCTCATGCCGCCCACTAGTGGTGTCTGCCCATGCCATTTGGCCATGGTGTGTATAGCCGCCCGCCTTGGCAGACCTCTACCATATAGGTGCGGTGGGATATCATCATACATTCATTACATCATACTTATCATAACATGCTCATCAAAATTATGCTTTTCATAACATACTTATTATAATATGTCTTTCATAATATGCGTATCATAACTCATCATATACTTATTACATTACATGTATAGAGACTCTTAGCTATTCATACTTGATCGGGGTGACGTAAGGTCGTGGACCCCGTTGTCACTATGGAACATTCATACGTATTCCGCGCCTCACCTTGAAGGAACAAGCGTGAGGTGAGTGGACATAATGATCAATACCGTTCCGATTACATATATATAGCATCATTAGCTTCCTAGGAGCATCATGTCAAAGGCTATAATATTTCTAGACTTTAGCTTTGCTATCATAGTCACCGTATGTCTTATCTCGTATAGCTATTCATGAATGAGGATCTTTACTTTCTTAGAGATAAGAACATTCATAGTAAAGGAGGAAATTCATGTCATATGACTCATGCCTTGGAAAGAAAGGACTAACCTCACATACCTTTGCCGCTTTACTAATCTATTGCTCGCTTGCTCCTTAAATGCACTCGTATACCTTCAATGGAATTCGTATCGACATTAGCTATATAATCGGGGAAAACATGTTCTCTAAGCTATAGAAATTTGGGCAGCATGTCCTTTGTTTATACTACTTTCCGCCATATTTCATATCAACTCCCAACATTCATAATAATCATCACAATATCGCTAACAACAATCGTCATTCATTCATATGATTCGCATTTCATAATTCACCTCAATTTCCCATAATTATGACTAAAAATCCATCGTCGCATTATTTCGTATCCAATACTCATTTCATGTTCTATAGGTCATTTATAACACATTTATATCATCAACATATTCATTTCCATGATTCACTTCACTACTAATCACTAATGACAATATTCATCCATTTAATGACCCATTTGTGGTGCTCTTCTACAATCCATGAATCTCAACTTAAAAATACTTCAAATAGCATGTAAGGGTCATGAAACTTACCTTAAACAATAGAGGAACAAGCTTGGAGTGGTGATTCACCCTTAGCACCAAAACCCTAGTTTATCTCTCCTTGGATTTCTTGACTTGGATGACTTTTAATGGGTTTCCTTCACTTGATTCTCTTGCTTTCTTGTTGTTGATCTTAGATTTCTATGGTTTTCTCATGGATGAATTGCTTGGAACACTTTATAGGCTTCTTTGTGTTGTGGAGGAATGAAGGGAAATGAAAAAAATGAAATGGAGAATGGTCCTTATATAAAATGGAATTCGGCCCCGATGGAATTATACGGACCAACATACGGTCCGTATAAAACATACCGACCGTATGTTGGACCGTATAATTGGTCCCAGAGCCTCATGCCATTCTCGGGTCAAATCTACGGCTGGACATACGGCCGCAGATTTTATACGGCCGCATGTATCCGGCCGTATGTTTGCCCGATTCTTCGAGTTTTGTTTCGTCGACTCGTTTGATCTCCGATCCTTATGGAACCTTCTTAACACTTGTTCAACACTTCAATATCATTCGAAGGGACGTTATAACTCTTTCTTGGGACATCATTAGGACATCATTAACTCAATGCTCATAATTCTCGTCCGATACACTAACTTAAGTCTCGCTTCTCTTAACAACTTTCTTTCCTCAAGTCTAATGCCTTTGAAATTCTTAATTAGCATCATCACATACTAGTTCTTACTTGTCCAAACTTTGTCTACATCGTACCCCTCATTAGTCTATTCACTATACGCTTAAGGGGAATTTTCAAGGTGTAACATGAGGGACCTCCAATTAGTGGATTTGCTTGAAGGAAATAATTTTGGGATGGCTAATTTTGGACTTGAAATTTGGGAGTCTTGGCCGAATGGTTCAAGCTTTGTTCATCCAAGTTCTCTTTTTTTTTCTAAGTGTGGAGTGATAGAAAGATGACTTAGTAGTCATCTTTTGTGCTTCATATAAGAGTTATACATGTGTCCATGGCCCACATATGGGTTGGACCAATTAAAATTGGCCACAAAATGTGTGGGAACCACTTCCAACCCACACGGCCAAATGGCCAAGAATGCATGATTTTCAACTTTCAAATATTCCATTTTTAGTCCCAAATTTTCCTAAATGTTCCATGCCAACATATTCATGAACAACTTATGTCTTAAAATAAAATCGAAGGTCAAAAGTCCCAACTTTGTATCCCGAAATGATTTTGTCCCTAACTTACCATAGTTAATCCGGATTGTCCCAATGTACAAAATACGGGATATAACATCCTCCCCCCCTTTAGGACATTCGTCCTCGAATGTTAGATTAACCTTACGAGATCTTATAAGCACTCGGGGGAGTTTCTTTTATAGCTATCACACACAATTCATTCATTGATCAACATAGTCAAGTAAGGAATTTAGATTACCTGTAGGCACCGGAAATAAGTGAGGATACTTCTTTTTCATCTCCTCCTCGGCTTCCCAAGTCATTTCCTCCGGTTATTGTTCCGCCATAGCACCTTAACAGAAGCCACATCTTTATTCCGCAACTTTCTTACCTGACGATCCAATATGGCTATAGGCCTGTCTTCGTAAGATAGCTCCTCTGTGACCTGGATATCATCTACGGAAATACTACGGGGGGTCACCAATGCATTTGCGAAGCATAGATACGTGGAATACCGGATGCACTGCTCCCAAATCAGCTGGCAGATCTAATTCATAGGCAACCTTGCCTATTTTACGAATAATCTGATAGGGCCCAATATATCTCGGACTGAGTTTCCCTTTCTTGCCGAATCTCATAACACCCTTCATAGGTGACACTTTCAGGAATACCCAATCACCAATCTGAAACTATAAATGTCGACGGCGATTATCTGCATATGATTTATGTCAACTCTGGGCTGCTAACAACCGCTCCCGAATAAACTTCGCTTTATCGACTGCTTGCTGGATCACATCTGGGCCAATTAATTTAGTTTCACCAACATCGAACCAGCCAATCGGTGACCTGCATTTCCTGCCATACAGGGCGTCATATGGCGCCATCTGGATACTAGAGTGGTAGCTGTTATTATAAGCAAATATAACAAGCGGCAAATGATCATCCCAGCTACCCCTGAAATCAATAACACAGGCCCGCAACATATCTTCTAGTGTCTGAATAGAGCGCTCGGCCTGTCCGTCGGATTGAGGATGAAATGCGGTACTGAGACTCACCTGTGTCCCCAATCCTTCCTGAAATGATCTCCGTAAATTAGTCAGAACCGGGCACCTCTCGTCGGAGATGATAGATATGGGAACTCCGTGAAGCCTCACAATCTCCTTAATATATAACCGGCATAATCCTCCGAATACGTAGATGGGACTAGGAGGAAATGGGCTGATTTTGTCAGCCTATCAACAATAACCCATATGGAATCATACCTCCGTGGAGTGCGAGGTAAGCCTGTAATAAAATCTATATTAATTATTTCCCACTTCCACGACGGTATCTCCATCTCTTGTAATAATCCACCGGGCTTCTGATGCTCGATCTTAACCTGCTGGCAATTTGGGCACTGAGCGACGAACTCTGCTATGTCCCTTTTCATACCATCCCACCAGTATAAGAATACGAGATCATGATACATCTTCGTCGACCACAGGTGAACGAATAACGGGCATAATGTGCCTCGCCCATAACACCGTCGCCTACCTGCAACATCGTGTACACATAATCGCCCCCGTGCAATAATACTCCATCGGTGTAATCTCGAACGGGGTCTTTTCCTTTGCTCGAAATTTTGTATCTCTATACCGTGCCGAATAGAGATCCTCATACCGACGACGCTTAATCTCTTCCGTAATAGAGGATTCGACAATTCCTCGAACGTAAACCCCAATATCTCCCGAGAATCGGCCAAGCGGACTCCAAGACTAGCTAGGCTGGTGGATCTCACGAACCATTTCTTTCCTCTCCGATGGCACGTCCGCTAGGACCGCCCATAGACTTACGGCCGAGTGCATACGCCACAACATTAGCTTTCCTGTGATGGTATAGAATATCAACATCATAGTCTTTCAAAGAACTCTAACCACCTCCTCGCCGCAAGTTCGGTTCCTTCGCTTAAAGATGTCACGGAGGCTCGTGATCGTATAAATATCAACGTGAACGCCATATAGATAATGTCTCCACATCTTCAAAGCATGAATTACCGCGGCTAGCTTCAAATCGTGGGTAGGATAATTCCTTTCGTGCTTTCTGAGCTGCCGGGAAGCATAAGCTATAACTCTGCCGTGCTGCATCAGTACACATCCCAATCCAACACCAGAGGCATCACAATAAATCACATAACCATCCGGTCCCTCAGGAAGGGTCAGAACTGGAGCCGTAGTCAACTTCTCTTTCAGCAAGCTCGGAAAGCTACGCGTTCACAAGCATCGGTCCTTTGGAATTTAGCTCCTTTTGAGTCGGCCTTGTTAAAGGCCGAAATCGAAGCAAACTTCTCTCGAATCTCCGTAATAACCGGCCAATCCCGGTAAAACTATGCACCTCGGTAGGTGTCGTAGGTCTAGGCCAATTCTTTACGGCCTCAATCTTTCGGGTATCCACCCGGATGCCATCAGCTCCAATAATATGCCCCGGGAATGCCTTTGAAGTCGACGAGAATTCACATTTAGAAAATTTAGCATACAACCGTGTGCCGAAGTACGCCAAGTACCGTCCTCAAATGATCTGCATGTTCGCTTCGATCGTGAATAAACCAGATGTCATCAATAAATACAATCACGAACATATCTAAGAACGGTCTCGAATACCCGATTCATCGTGTCCATAAATACGGCTGGAGCATTAGTCGACCCAAAAGACATCACTCGAATTCATAATGCCCATATCGGGTCTGAATGCTATCTTAGGAATATCGCCTCTCGTACCCACACTTGGTGATAGCGACCCCGCGAGTCTATCTTCGAGAAACACACGGCACCACCGCAACCGATCAAACAAATCATCAATCTGGGGAGGGGATATTTATTCTTGATGGTTACCTTGTTTGCCTATAATCAATGCACATCCGACGACCCATCTTTTTTCTCAAATAATACCGGCGCTCCCCAGGGTGATGTGTTGGGCCTAATAAAGCCCTTCTCTAATAAATCTCTCAGTTGCTCCTTCAATTCCTTCAATTCTGCAGGTGCCATTCTGTACGGAGGAATAGATATAGGCTGAGTATACGCGTGCATCAATGGTGAACTCTATTTCCCGCTCGGGGAAGACACAGAAGCTAAATGCGGGAATACATCTAGAAATTCATTAACCAGTAGGAATGATTTGAAGAGTCGGTGCCTCCTTCTAAATCATGTACACGAACCGGATGATAAATATAGCCCTTTCGATCATTTTCTTCCCGAGGTATAAATAAACTTACCCTCGACGATCTTTGTATTACACCACTCTATAAGCTGGTTCCCCAAATTTGGAAACGGACTATCTTCTTTTGACGGTCAACATTAGCATAACAAGAAGCTAGCCAATCCATACCCATAATAACATCGAACTCGATCATATCTAACTCTACCAGATCTGCCTTAGTGCAGCGGCCACGTATAATTACCGAACAATCTCTATAAACCTGCTCGGCTATAACAGAATCCCTACCGGTGTAGCTACCTCAAAAGGCTCTATCGGTTCAGATTCTATCCCAATTTTATTAGCAACAAGGGGAGAAATATATGATAAAGTAGCGGGATCTATCAATGCATATACATCTCGAGAGAAGACCGATAATATACACGTAACAATATTGGCGACGCCTCCCCGGTCTGTCGGTTGGCTAATGCATAAATGCGGTTCGAAGGACCGCTAGAACCGGAACTCCGCCACGACCTCTCCGCGGCTGGTGGTGTCGGCATACCTCGCCCCGCGGGCGCGTAGCTGCGAGGATGAAGATAAACCGTGGCCGACCCGGTAGGGCCGATTTGCACTACCTGCACCACCCCTAATCGGGCAATCTCTCATCAGATGGCCCTGACGGCCACAAGTAAAACAAGCACCGGTGGCGCGAAAACACTCTCTGGGGTGATGTCTCCCACAGTGAGGACACACGAGGTGCTCTGGGTGGCCTCAAGCGCAGAACCTCCGTCCCTCGCGGGCTCGAAACCACGGAGCTCGGCTGCCCCCGAATATCCTTCACCCTCGATCTCTCCCGGTGACCGTGGGGGTGTGCTCCGTCCGGGCCGGGGAGGATATCTCTGCTGGCTTCCGAGGCTGGCGCCCGCACGCCTCGAAACTCCCCAGAATACCCAACGGATCTGGCCCTCTTGGGCTGGCCCCTATCATAATCTCTATCGGTCGGACGCCCTCTGCCGGTCCTCCATACCACGGGCGTGTGCTGCACACGGGCAATATCCATACCTGGGTGGGCCGCCATCACCAAACAACTATCGACCAAATAGCGATCTAGTCCAATCACATATCGGTGCATCCGATCCGTCATATCAGCTACATAAGCAGACGCATATCTGGCCAACGAGTCAAACTCCAAAGCGTACTCCCGGACGGTCTCGCCCCTCGTGTCTCAATAACCAGAATCTCTGTCTACTCGCTCACCGTAGCTGCGGAGGCGAGAAAATGGGCAAGAAAGGCCTCGATGAACTCGCCCCCACACGGTGGAGGGGCACCCTCACCTACGGATAATACCCGGGACTCATACCAATTTGCGGCTACATCCGCAAGCGGTATGATGCCAACTCGACAGACTCGATCTCGGTCGCCTTAATCAATCGTAATGTACGCAGCATCTGTCTGATAAACTCCTAAGGGTCCTCCGCGGGCTTCGACCCAAAAAACTCTGGTTGATTACATGTCAGAAAATCACGGGTCCTCGAACTATCATGTCGGTCCGCCTGATCACCCCCTACTCCGTGCCTGTGGGCCTGCCCCGCTACCAATCTGGTCAATAACTGGACCGCCTCTCGCATGGCCCCATCCTCCGCCCCTGGCTGGGGAGCTGGAGGCTCGGGCACTCGAACCTCGGGAGCTGGGGGTGGAGCCGCCTCGACTGCCGGTGCCGTGCTCCAAGCCCCCTACGATATCTGGTGGTGTAGCCGGCGGGCGTCGGGGCACAATCTCGGTACGAGGCTCAACACGGGCCCTAGTAACTCTCGGGCTTGCCGGTCTCTCCAACCGCCGTAGACTTGCCCTTTCGGGCGGTGTGGCCTTCCTCGGAGGCATCGAAAACATAACATTTCGTTAGAGAAGAGTCATCGATAACACGGCTCTATCGCACGATCTAAGATCGAGGAAGGAAAGATAACATCCTAAATGTCCTGTAGCCTCCTGTTTATAGATGTGGTGCACAACACACCGATAAACAAGACTCTACTAGACACGGTCTGTAGACATTCCGAGGACGAACCGCTCTGATACCACTTTTGTCACGACCCAACCCCATAGGTCGTGACAAGTGCCCGAGCTGGGCACCCAAACACATTCATCAAATCTGGATCACATACAGATGGCTTACGCGTATACAATTATCAGATGCTGTCTCAAATTATCTCAAACTGTCTCAAACACAAACACGTATATATATATATATATATATAGACGAGGCTATCATATGGCACAACGACCCAAAACATATACAAATGCAAGCCGACAAGGCCGCCACGGCGAATGGAATCGCCCGAACATATATCATACGAACACACACACACACGAATAGGCACAACCCACATATACGTCTACAGACCTCTAAACAGACAAACAGAATCATATGACGGGAAAGGGCCCCGCCGTACCCCTGAACAAAGAAATACATATGCAGCGAACGAATATATACCAAAATATGGGCTCCGGAATAAAAGGAGCACTCCAAACAACGAGAATAGGTGTCCTGGGCGGCGGATCACCGAGCGTACGTACGTACTGCGGGCATGAAATGCAGCCCCCGAAGAAAGGGGTCAGTACGGAATATGTACTGAGTATGCAAAGCAGAAGATATAGTAAACAAATCTGAGTCATAATCGAAACAGAAGTACAGAAAGTAAGTGCATATCCAAATACCAAAATGTTTATTTTCAAAATACAAATCATGCATAGGGCTCAGAAAATATGGTCGCCCGCCCGTCATTGGCGCCATAACACAGCATAACACCAGAAAGTTTCAAATCTCCATATCCCCGTCACACATCATAACACATCATAACGCCATACACAGCATAACACCAAATATAAGCGGAACCCGGCCCTCTAGCGAGGGGCTCGGTGAACCATAACACAGCATAACACCGGAGTATAACATAGTGCACACGACAACATAACCGGCCCGGGACTCGACGAAAGATACAACAGAATGCACTAGCAGAGTCGTGAGTAACCATATGTATAAAATCATTATTATAGAATCAAAAGATAAGTAAAATGACCATACTTGGAAATCGGGATAATAGCCATACCAAATTCTTTCAAAAGTCATCAGAGTTACATAAAGGAAAGTCGCGGGACCCACGGACGGGTGTTGACCCGAGCCGGGCCCGCCTATGGAAAACATACTCATCATATGCCATAAAATCTCCTACGAACATGCCGAAGCAATCCGAGCCTTTTACGTGAAAGTTACGGTCGTTACGGAACTCTTTAAAAATAAAACTTTTTATGCAACATTTGGAAACCAATTATTCCAAAGACAAAAGGGCCAATACTTCATCACATCAAGCATACGAAGACCAAGAAACAAATAAGAATCATAGACATGCTCGGATTGCGAGAATAGAATTCCCTCGAGGCTCGTGTCATAGCCTATTTATAACTAAGGCATGCCAAAAGAAGGAAGGGTTGAGCTTTACATACCTCGTCCGCTCTCAAAGCTAATCCAACTCAAGCTAATCCCAACCTACGTCTCGGGCTCCCCAAGGTCTACACAACGTCAACGGATATCAAATATTAGCTATAGACGTTTAGGCATTTAATTCCAAACTAGCACTTAATTCTACAGAAATTTGGGCAGCATTTCCCCTGTAAATAGACCAACCCCGAGAATTTAACTCGGCCAATTCAACAACAACAACACCAACAATCATTCTAACAACATCAACAATCAATCCGAAAAGCAATATAACATTAGTAGCCCTCTTTTACATCATTCAACAACATTCATTATATTCAATTTAACGGCTTACATTCAAGACAACATCATCGCTCTTACATTCAAATACTAACCCGAACCCATACCAACAATATTCAAGGACATTTTAAACAATTCATACAATGTTTCAAACATCCCAAACAACACCCCACTTCACCCGAAATCTGTCCCAAACCCGAGAACACAACCCTAACACATTCCTCACTTCCGAATCATGATTTGCACCAACAATCCACACTCTAACAATGTCATTCCCATAAATATAAAAATTACATTAGATGCACATTAACCTCCAAATCAGCCCATAACAATTACAACATCAATTTGAATCATTAAACTCTGATTTCCAACATAGAATCCACATAACAATAACAATCAAAATACTAAGTAGAATTGATCCATTCTTTGCTACACTTCACAAGCCATATTCGGCCAACTCATCCACAACCAACTTTCATGATTTTCATTCTTCTCTTCACACTACAACAATCAAAACATGCTAACTAGAATTAATTCATACTTCCACACAACACACACACACACACACGCCAACACACCATCACACACGGCTCAACTTCCACATGCAATATTTCCATGAATTTCATCCATATTTACATACTACAACATGCACACATCATTCATAACACATAAAACAAGATTAAATCTTACCTTTTCCCTTCAGCTTCACAACTAGCTAGGGTTTGCAATTGATGAAACGAATGATCGATTGGCCCAAACAACAACTCCACGTTACTGAGGGACCTCCAATTAGTTGATTTGCTTGAAGGAAATAATTTTGGGATGGCTAATTTTAGACTTGAAATTTGGGAGTCTTGGCCGAATGGTTCAAGCTTTGTTCATCCAAGTTCTTTTTTTTTTCTAAGTGTGGAGTGATAGAAAGATGACTTAGTAGTCATCTTTTGTGCTTCATATAAGAGTTATACATGTGTCCATGGCCCACACATGGGTTGGACCAATTAAAATTGGCCACAAAATGTGTGGGAACCACTTCCAACCCACACGGCCAAATGGCCAAGAATGCATGATTTCCAACTTTCAAATATTTCATTTTTAGTCCCAAATTTTCCTAAATGTTCCATGCCAACAAATTCATGAACAACTTATGTCTTAAAATAAAATCGAAGGTCAAAAGTCCCGACTTTGTATCCCGGAATGATTTTGTCCCTAACTTACCATAGTTAATCCAGATTGTCCCAATGTACAAAATACGGGATATAACACATTTATGGAATCATAACATAGGAATCATGCCTTTGAAAGAAAGGGACGAGGCTTAACATACCTTTTTGGTCGCCTTAACTTTAACTACTCAACACTTGTCCTCCCAGGCTCGTAAATCTATATTCACAAAAATTTATACTATTGTTAGACTCACCTTTATACGCTTGTCTTAATCCTTCAAATAAGTCTTTCTAGAGTCTGCCGAAATTTCGGCAACACCTCCTCTGTTTATATGCTAAGCCCGAAATTATAATTCAGGAACCAATAACAATAACAACAATACCAACATCAACCACAATATTATCAACACCAATAGGCTCCATAAAACATCCCACACGATGTTTTCCAAATTTCTCAACTAACCATAACCATATGTCACAATACCATAATCAAGGAATTATATTCGATTTAATCTCAAATTAATCCATAATTCTCTTTCAAACTCACCTTATGGCCATTAACTTCAATTCAACTCTTTATGATTTTTCTCCTACGATTATTTCCTCTCTAAGAATTGCTAAACCTGTACATCATCTTAATCATGTAAATAATAGGAAGAGCATACCTTATTGTGGAAGAACTTCACTCTATTCACCCCTTTCCAAGATCAAGTTCAGTACCACCTTGAAGAGAAACAAGAGCAATTATCTTCCATAAATTTTCCTTGAGGTTTTGATGTCTTTTGATGATATGGAAAGGTTTTGGAAGATTATGGAAGGTTAGGAAGGATTATCGAGGATTATGGAAAATTATGGAGAGTTATGGAATGTTATGGAAGATGATGGAAAGAGATGGAAAATTATAGAATTCTCAAGAAGTGTGGAAGATGAGAGAATGGTGAAAATTAATAGGTTAGAGGGGTATTTATAGGTGTCTGTTGGGTCGGGTTACTGTAGCACCCGGGTACTATAGTAGCGTTTTCTTGCTCTGTCCGCCTAACTTGTATCGTCAATAATTCTCTACTCCGATATCGCATCGATGAGTAGTTTGTTGCGTTGGAAACTAGACTCGATGAACTTCATTTTAGGCTTTCGAAACACCTTAAAACTCCTAATCAACTAGGAGATATACCCCTCCAAAGTTGACCCAAAATTTAGTCAACTTTTTCCAAATTTTTGACAAACTTATTTTCTTCGATTTGCTTGATCCCGGAACCTTTAGATACTTGCTTAACACTTGTTAAGAGTATTCATTAGCCTTATAAGGGTTCCATGACCTCTCCAAGCTTACGTTAGTTTACTTACCACGCAAACAACGCAAGATTTTTTTTTCTTAAGGTGTAACATAAACTACCCATGGATTTGCGGCTAAGAGCATTGGTTACTATGTTCGCCTTTCTAGGATGATATAAGATACTAACATCATAATCTTTTAATAACTCTAAAACATCTCCTCTGCCGCAAATTCAACTCCTTCTGCTTGAAAATACACTGGAGGCTCTTATGGTCTGTATAAATATCCACATGAACACCATACTACATTAACACACAACCTAGCCCAACGCCTGAGGCATCACAATAAATAACATAATCCTCCGATCCTTTTGAAAGTGTTAGAACCGGGGCCGAAGTCAATCTGTTCTTCAACTCCTGAAAACTTCACTCACAAGCATCTGTTCACTGTAACTTAGCTGATTTCTGAGTCAACTTTGTTAGTGGTGCAGATATAGAAGAAAAACCTTCTACAAATCTCCGGTAATAGCCTGCCAAACCCAGGAAACTACGAACCTCCGTAAGTGTTGTGGGTCTCAAACAAGTCATCGCAACTTCAATCTTCTATGTATACACCCGGATACGGTCAGCTGAAATAATATGCCCCAGGAAAGTCACAGAGTTCAACCAGAACTCACATTTAGAGAACTTTGCATACAGCTTCCGACCTTGGAGAACTTTAAGGATAGTGCGCAAATGATCTGCATGCTCTGCCTCTGACCGAGAGTATACCAGAATATTAGTAATAAACACAACACAAACAGATCTAAGAAAGGCTTGAATACACTATTCATTAACTCCATGAGTACTGCCAGTGCATTAGTCAACCCGAACGACATTACCCAAAACTCGAAATGACTATATGTAGTTCTGAAGGCTTTCTTCAGAATATCCTTCTCTCTAACCCTCACTTGGTGATACCCTGATCTTAAATCTATCTTTGAGAACCATTTAGCACCCTGTAATTAATCAAATAAATCATCGATTCTTGAAAGTGGATATTTGTTCTATACTGTCAGCTTATTCTACTGCCTATAATCAATACATATTCGTAAGGAGCCGTCTTTCTTTCTCACAAATAACACTGGCGCTCCCCACGGTGAAGTACCAGGCCTGATAAAGCCTTTTGCAAGTAAGTCTCTCAGCTGGTCCTTCAATTCTCTCAGTTCAGTAGGTGCCATCCGATAAGGAAGAATAGATATTGGCTTAGTATCTGGTAATACATCGATCGAAAAGTCAATCTCTCGCTCTGGTGGAAGACCTGGAAGCTAGTCCGAAAACACATCTGCAAACTCATTGACTACTGGAACAGACTGAAGGGTCGGCGGCTTCGCTTCTATATCCTGAACCCGTACTAGATGATAAATACGGCCCTTGGCAATCATCTTCCTTGCCTTGAGATAGGAAATAAACCTACCTCTTCGAGATCTTTGTATTACCCTTCCACTCTAGAACTGGCTCTCTTGGAAACTGAAAATGAATCATCTTTGTTTTGCAATCAACATTAGCATAACAAGAGGCCAAACAATCCATACCCATAATAACATCAAAATCTATCATATCTAGCTCGATAAAATTTGCCATGGTATGACGATCACAAACTATAACCACACAATTCCTATATACTCGTCTAGCTATCACCAAGTTACCAACAGGTGTGGACACCTCAAAAGGTTTGATTGACTCGAGTTTCACCCCAATCTGACCAGCAATAAAAGTAGTAACATGCGATAATGTAGAACCTGGATCAATCAATGCATATACATCATGAGAAGACACTGATAGTATATCTGTAAAAACATCAGGTGAAGACCCAAAATCTTGTCGACCCACCAATGCATAGACACGGTTCTGAGTAGTGCTCGAACTGGGAGCTCCACCTCTACCTCTACCAAGACCAGCTAGAGTCTGAGAAGTTTGCCCAGGAGGGCGTATAGATGACGAAGATCCTGCTGTAGACCTTGTCGGTTGAACTATACCTCCACCAGCTCTCGTAGGGCAATCTCGCATAATGTTTCCTGACCGACCACAAGTATAATAAACATTTAGAACCGGACGACCGCCGACCTGAGATGACACCGCAAGTGCGGGTACATCGCGG
>NW_026713124.1:0-53159 GCF_029784015.1 Lycium ferocissimum
GTGGGGATAGGTTCCCGACGGGGGTGACGAGGGATAGTATGATTGATGTGGAAGCTTGATGTTAGATAATGTATGTGATGTATTTATATATATGATGTATGTACATGAAACCTGTCCTATGGGAAGAGTGTACAAGTTATACCCTCATCCCATGATTTACGATCTCCCGATTATGTTATTTCACTCTTGCCTTACATACTCGCACAATGTTCGTACCGTACGTCCTTTTCTTAGGACGTCGTGTTCATGCCCACAGTAGACAGGAGATGGGTGTCGATCCCTTGTGAGCCGCAGGGCTGACGAGAGCACTCCATCATCCGAGGTGCTATTGATTATTCTTTTGGTACATATTTGTATATTCATATTTTGGGCACGCACGGGGTCCCGTCCCGTCCATATGTTTAGTACTCTAGTGCAGGCCTTCGTGTATACTTACGCGTAAAGTGTATGGCCCCATGGTCTCCACGTATATTCATGTATATGTACGTATATGTATAAATATCTTTTGTTAACCGAAAAGCTTATGATTATAAAAGTAAAGATGTTTCCAATGATGTTATATTTTCAAAGTTTCAAGCAAATGTTATGAACAAGAGCACGCGGGGGTTGTGGGCGAGCGGTGTTCGTGCGGTTAGCTCCGGATACCCGGCCGCGGCCCGTAGGTCGGGTCGTGACAGTATCACCGTACATACAAACCGTTCCCGGCCCTCCAGTGAAGGACTCGGTGAGATATCATATACATTATACACATGTCACTTACCGGAAATCATGTACGAAGCATAGAAAACAAGTATAATAATCAGAATATCAGAATGCTTACTTTCTGAACATAAATCATATGTGTCAAAAACATATATCATATGTGGTCCATAATGGGACCCGGCGGACGGAACGCGGTTGCCCCTCCTGCCTTGGGCGCCACAACTCATCATACTTCGGAAGTTTTGCATATCTCCAAACACATCCTCCGAATCATATCATAATTCAGAATCATATCATATTTCCGAACTCATCATACTTCGTATCATATCATATTTCAGAAACTCATCATACTTCGGAATCTCATCACACTTCAAATTTTGCGCACGAACATAACCGGCCCGGGACTCGGCGAAGGAATTAACAAAAATATGCACGAGCAGTAATCAAAGGGGAATCATGTGCAATTTAAAATATTTATAACCATATGTAATGTAACATTTACAAAGATTTAATAAATTAATCAAAGCACATCATTATACACAAATTAGGACAATAATCTAATCAAGTTTCTTCCGAATGCCCCTCGGCCCACATGTCAAACCGAACTCTAAATGTCATAACTATGCTTCGGAATCATAAGCGTATCAATCCTCATTTTAGGTTTAGTAAATACGTAAGTAATCATATTCGGGGGTTAAGATAACAAACATGCTAAATTCTTTACAAAAACGTTAAAACTGTACAAAGAAAATTCGAGGGCCCACGACGATCAGTATCAACCCCCGCCCGAGCCCGCCTATGAAAGTTGGGAATATTATGCTCTATGGCATCACCTAAGAAGGATTCGGGGGCATCCGAGCTCGTCTATGAAAGTTATGGGCGTTCGTAGTTACGAAATCTATTAAGCGGTACAATTTTTATCGAACATTCAAGATTCATTCATATCAAGACATAAGAACCTTAGATGGTCTACCTTAGGAAGATTAACCTTAAGAAGCAAAGAAGAAACGCACATAAGCTCGGATCTTAAGAGTGGAGTTCCCCGAGGCTCATATAATATTTACCTTACGTCTAAGACATGCCAAAGAAAGAAGGGGTGGGCTTTACATACCTCGTCCGCTCTCCAAACTAATCCAAACTTCCGTCGTGGACTTTCCAAGATCTACAATACGTTATTAAATATTAAACGTTAGCGAAAGGCATTTAGGAACCCAATTCCAACAACCACCAAATTTTACAGAAATTTGGGCAGCATTTCCCCTGTAAATACACCAACCTCGAGATTTCAACTCGGCCAAATTCAACAACAACAACACCAACAACCAAACTAGTAACATTAATAATCAATTCCCAAGGGTATTCTAACATTAATAGCTCCTTCTACATAACTTCACAATATTCCAACGAATATCAACGTTTATACATTCGCTTACTAATCCAAAACCATTCAAACAACATTCAAGAACGCTTTAAACAATTCATACAATTTTCCAAACAACCCAAACAAGGCTCCAACTCACCCGAATTCCTCCCCAAACCCGAGAACAACACCAAACACATTCTTCTCTTCCAAATTCATAATTTACACCATTAATCCGCACATTAACAATGCACTTCTCATAAATACAAAAATTACATAAAATTCACATTAACTTCCAAATCAACCCATAACCAACACAACATCACTTTGAGTCATTAAACTTGTATTTTTCCTCATAGAATCCATAGCTACGACAACGAAAATACTAGCGACAATTCGTTCATTCTCAATCCACACAAAGGGGGGCCATTCGGCCAACACCCAACACACACCTAAAGATGACTTTCATTCTTTTCTTCACTCTACAACATTCAAAACATGCTAATTAACATTAATACATTACTTCTACTCCAACACACACACACACGGCCAAAACCCTATATACACGGCCCAACTCCAACTTGATTTCCATCATGAATTTCTTCCATTTTAGCATACAACAACGCATATAAACCATTTATAATACATGAAACAAGATTAAAACTCACCTTTCTTCTTCAACTTCTCTTCTTGCCTAAAGTTGGCCAAGGATGAAAACGAGCAATCTAACGCTTCCAACAACACTTCCACGTTGATGAGCACCCTTGAATTTGCAAGTTTTCTTGAAGAAATTATTTTTTTGATGGCTCAAAATTGGTCTTGGATTTTGAAGGGAGGGCCGAATACCCCTCTATTTTTCTTGCTCTCTCAAGTTTCTTGAGTTTTCTTGAAAATTCTAAGTGTGGTAATGAATCATAAGATGACTAAGTCATCTTTTATTATACCAAATATTCACCATCCATGTGGCCATGGCCCACCCAAGGTGGCCGGCCACATGGTGCTTTTATTTTTATTTTTTTTTGAATTTTCAACTTTCCAAAATTAGTATACTTACTAAAAATGGAACTTAACCCCAAATGTTTCCTTAACATTTCCATACCAATAAAATCATACACAAATTAAGCCTTTAAAGCGAACAAAAGTCTCTGCTTCATATATCGGAATGTTCTTGTCCTTAACTACTCAAGGTTGACTCAGATTTTCTCGACGTTACGAAATACGGGACATAACAAGTTCATCCAAGACAAGGAATCTAAGTAGAAGTGAATCTAGGGTTTTGGTGCAAGAGGAGTATCTCCGCTCAAGGCTTATTCTTACACTATCTAAGGTAAGTTTTATGATCATTCCATGTTGTTTAAAGTAATGAGAGGTTGAAAGACTTGGATTGTAGAAGGATATGGAAAATGGGTCATGAATGTGAGGATAGTGACATTTTGAGTGGTAGTTGGGAATAAGTCATGAATATTGATATGTTGTGATTATAATTATGTTATAAATGACATTTAGGACATAGGATAAGCATTATATGTGAGAAAATGTAACAGTGTACTATGACCATGATTATGGAGGAATTGAAGTGAAATTGTGAAATGTGGATAACGTAGATGAATGATGATTGTTGCTTATGATATTGTGAGTATTGTTATGGTGTTATATCCCGTGTTTGGTACATTGGGATAATCCGAGTTAACCATGATAAGTTAAGGACAAGACTATTCCGGGAAGCGAAGTGGAGACTTTTAACTACGATTTTGTTTTAAGACATGAGTTGCTTATGATTTTGTTGGCATGGAATATTAAAGAAAAATTTGGGGTTAAAAGTGAATATTGAAAAGTTAAAATTCATGAAATAAAAATGGCCAAATGGCCGGCCACATGGGTGTGGGCCATGGGCCACATGGATGTTTTATATATGTGATTAGAAGATGACTAATTAAATCATCTTCATCATTCTCACCCTTAGAAAATTCAAGAAACTTGGAGAAAACCAAAGGAGCCATATTCGGCCAAGGCAAGCTAAAATGGAAGACCATGAATAGTGATCACAAAAATTATTTTCTTCTAGCAGTTCCAACCAATTGGAAGGTCCTTATTAACGTGCTTAAAAAATTGACAATCATGTTGTTGCTTCATAATTTAAACTCACGTTGACAGTATTATATTTCGTATTTTTGTACGTCGGATTATTCGCTAGCTGAAGTGGGGCCCACACATTGAGATTTTTTTGGGACATGCGACAATTTATATGAATCACATATGTGAAGTTAAACATAACTCAATAAGGACCCTTGAGCCAAATCAAAGTGGAAGTCCTCCAAGCAAATATTTTTAAGTAACGTTTTCGGGTGATCTGACTTCGAGGGGCAGAAACGGTATTATAAGTTTGGAATTTGGAAAAATACCAAAAATATAAGTTGTAGATAATTGAATTAGCTTTCCAACCATAGGTCGGGGGTCCACAGGTGACATCGGGATAAGGATATATGGTCGTTTTAAGCCGGAAAGGTCAGTGGGCTAGGCCCAAACCGGGCACAATCGGGTTAGGCCCATGACCCATGCCTATTTAAGTGAAATTTCTGCCCTTGCCTCTCATTTTTCAGACCAAGAACACCAAAAAATTCTGGAAAGAGAGAGAGAAGAGCCTTGGAGAGAAGAAAATCAATTTTGACCAAAATCGAGCCCCGAATTCGAAGCCCATGAAGAGAAAAGTGTTGTACGCTGCGTTGTCTTCAATTTGAGCTAAAAATCAACCAAGGAGAAGAGTTATAACATGGGGGATGCATGCTTAAGGTATGAATACGGTTCCTTTTCATTATTAACGAGTTTATTTAGAATTTTAACGGATTAGCACGGAGGGAATAGTCTGATAAATTCGTGTGTTGGTGTTGTGAATTATGGAAGGAGATTTGAAGAGAATTTTGGATGAAAATAAATGTATTTACCTTTTAAAATGTGAAGGCTGTTGTTATTGATGTTGTTCATATGAATTTCGACTCCTTTACGGAAATAAAATTATTAAATAGTTATATCGCAAATTTGGTTGGTTGAGAAATTTAGAAAATAGTGTGCGGGCTATTTTATGGCATACGTCGGTATTGGAAATGATGTTAATACTATTGGTATTGTTGTTGGTGTTGTTGGTTACTGAATTGAGAATTCGGGCTAGGCATATAAACGGGGGACATCTTTGCCCAAATTTCTGTAGACAAATGCTAACTTAGGATTGAATTCCTAAGTGCCTATAGCTAATGTTTGGTATTTATTGACATATTGTAGATCTTGGGGTGCCCGAGACTTGAGTTTGGATTAGCTTAGGAAGCGGACGAGGTATGTGAAGCTTACCCTTTCTTTCTTTTGGCATGTCTTAGTGTAAGTAAGCTATGATACGATCCTTGGGGTAACTCTACTCTTATGATCCGAGCATGTTTACGATCCTTATCCACCTCTTAGTGTTAGCATTCTTAATGTGGTAGAACTATGGTCTTTATGTATTTGTATGATTGAATTCAAATGTGGTATAAAGAGTTTTGCTCCAAAAAGGATTTTTATGTTAAAAATGTCCGTAACTTTCATAGACGGAACCGGATTGCTTTGATATGCTCGCAAATGATTCTATAACGTGTAATGACGTTAACTTTCATGGGCGGGCCCGGATTGGTTTGATGCATATCCGTGGTCCCCGAGATTTTCCTTTGTATAGTCCTAACGACTTTTTTTTTTTTTTTAAAGAACTTAATATGATTTCCGTTTTAACTCTCGAGCGCCGACTACTTACTTATCCATTGAGTCTGTAATGATGATGTGTGTGCATATGGTTTCTCACTACTCTGCTCGTGCAAGCCTCAATATGTCTTTCACCGAGTCCCGGGCCGGGTATGTATTCGTGCACAGTTCACTGCATTATTCACCGAGTCCCTCACTAGAGGGCCGGGTACGGTATATATATGTATGATGATGTGATGATATGGGGATGGCGGCCAGGATGGCATATGATGATCTCATTCACCGAGTCCCTCACTGAGGGCCGTGTATATATATATATATATATATATATATATATATATATATATATATATATATATATATATATATATGATGACATGACGATATGATGATATGATGATATAATGATCTTATTCACCGAGTCCCTCACTAGAGGGCCGTGGTATATATATATATATATATATATATATATATATACATGATGATATGATATTGACATGCATGATATATTTCTCTAAGGCAAGTCATTTGATTTTCTGGTTATGATACTTGTTCCTGTAATGCCCAGTTCGGTTATGATCCTGTTTACTATATTCCATGCTTTACATGCTCAGTACATATTCCGTACTGACCCCCTTTCTTCGGGGGCTGCGTTTCATGCCCGCAGGTACAGATACACATTTTGGTGATCCGCCGGCTTAGGATTCTCATCCAGCTATCTTGGAGTGCTCCCTTGTTCCGGAGCCCATATTTTGGTACAGACTCTTTTGTCGTATATGTTTATGTCTATTCAGGGGTACGGCGGGGCCCTGTCCCGTCATATGATTCTGTTATTACTCTTAGAGGTCTGTAGACATATGTGTGGGTTGTGGGTAGTCACTGTTCAGTTGTGTTTGTGTTTTAAATGTTCCCAGGCTTATGTACGATTTGTATATATGTATGCGACGCCGTGCCTTTCCGTATGTTTAAGTTCTTATTATGTTTGCTATGGTATGGTTATAGTTGACGGATGCGTACGAGTGCCCAGCTCGGGCACTAGTCACAACATACGGGGTTAGGTCGTGACAGAAGTGGTATCAGAGCGATTCGTCCTCAAAATGTCTACAGACCGTGTCTCGTAAAGTCCTGTTTATCGGTGTGTTGTGCACCACATCTATAAACAGGAGGCTACAGGACATTTAGGATGTTATCTTTCCTTCTGATCTTAGATCGTGCGATAGAGCTGTATTATCAGGATGACTCCTCCCTAACGAATTGATATGTTTTCAGCGATGCCTCCAAGGAAGGCGACAGCTGCCCAGAAGGGCAAGTCGACAGCAGCTGGAGAGACTAGCCAGGCCCGGAGAGTTACTAGGGCCCGTGCTCAGCCTGAGCCTGAGGTTGTGTTCCCGACAGCGAGCTCTGCTACACCGCCGGCTCCCGGGGTTCCAGTGCCGAGCCTCCAACGCCTCGCCCGGGGGTGGAGGATAGGGCCATGCGAGATGCGGTCCGGCTTGTTGACTAGATTAGTGGCGGGGCGAGCTCGCAGCACGGATTAGGGGTGATTATGCGTACATAGACATGACGGTACCGAGGGCCCGTGATTTCTCGACTTGTAATCCTCCGCAGTTCTTGGGTCAAAGCCCGCGGAGGATCCCCAGGAGTTTATTCGGCAGATGCAGCGTACGTTGCGGTTAATTAAGGCTTCGGAGACTGAGTCTGTCGAGCTGGCTTCATATCGGTTGCATGATGTAGCTGCCAATTGGTATGAGTCGTGGGAGTTGTCGAGGGGCGAGGATGCTCCTCCAGCGGTGTGGGATGAGTTCACGGAGGCCTTTCTTGGCCACTTTCTACCTCCGGAGATGAGGCGAGCCAGAGTTGATAGATTCCTGAATTTGAGGCAGAATGGCAGGAGTGTTCGGGAGTATAGCCTAGAGTTTGACTCATTGGCTAGGCACGCCCCCACTATTGTGGCTGATATGGACGATAGGATGCACCGATATGTGATGGGGCTGGATCAGTATTTGGTTGATAGTTGCCTGATAATGGCTTCTCAGCCCGGTATGGATATTGCTCGAGTGCAGGCCTATGCCCAGGGGATGGAGGATCGACATAGGGGGCATCAGCCCGACAGAGATTACGACAGGGGCCAGCCCAAGAGGGCTAGGTCGACTGGTTATTCTGGAGAGTTTCGAGGCGGGCAGCCTCAGCAGTACACTGGGTATTCTCCTCAGCCAGCACGGAGTGCACCCCCACGGTTCCCGGGTAGGAGATTTGACAGCACAGGGTATTCGGTGGAGCCGGGTCGAGCTCCTAGGGCTTCAGGTTCACAGATGCATAGGAGTGCGAGTCAATCGAGGCCACCTTTGCCTCGGTGTTCTCGTTGTGGTAGGCCTCATTTTGGGGAATGCCGTCTCGGTACTGGTGCTTGTTTTTCTTGTGGCCGTCAAGGCCATATTATGAAGGAGTGTCCGTATAGGGATGGTCCGGGTGGTGCAGCTCAGCCTATCGGGGCGATTGTCGGTTCATCTTCTTTCGTAGCCACGCGCCCTATGGGGCGCGGGGTACGCCGACACCGCAGCCGCGGTAGAGGTCGTGGCGGAGTTTCTAGTTCCGGCGGTCCTTCGAACCGCTTATATGCGTTGGCCGCAGAGGATCGAGGCGTCACCAGATGCGGCTACAGGTATATGAATCCTTATTGGAATTTATATTTTTATGTATGTGTATTTGCTGTATAAGTGTTATTTAATAGCGGTAAGCAGAAATTCAAAGGCCGATAACCAAGTATTTATAAGTCACGGCGACTAAGGTGTGTTCACTACCATTGCGGATCTGGAAGTCTAGGATGGAAAGTAGTCATATCCGCAGGTGAAAAGTGAATATTTAGGATTGAAAGAGGGCTAAAATAGTAATTGTGTTATGGGAGCGCTCGAAAATCTGTTAAGACTTCAATTTACTCCGGATTATGTGATGGAGGTCGTGCGGTGAGGTGGACGCGATCATACTAGTATTAAGGTATCGTATTTCGCCGGAGTTCCAAGGTTAAGCGTGTTGGGGTGAGAGAAATTTCAGGATGGGTGACCCCCTGGGAAGTTTACTAAAAATCCTATAAAGTCACCCACAGGAGAGCCAAATGGGAAGCTAGAGTAGTCTAAGGGAAACTAGAATATATAGAGTGGGCGGAAACCTTAAGAGGTCGCGTAGGTCGAGGCGGACTAAATCGGTGAAGAGAAAGAAGGTGCGTTACATACCGTAGAATTAGGGTGAGTTTGAATAGCGTTTGGGAATGTTTTGTAAGCAAGGTAGTAGTAATTATGTTTATATAGGTATGCATATGATATCCCGTATATGGCTATATCGGCGGATATGTGTATTCCGGCGCATCAACGCGGCGGTATATGGAAGGCATTAATCGGACGGGGTAACGCGGTTCAAGTGAAAGGAAAAATGAATGGCACAAATGTTACGGGGCAAGCGATGCCGTTTTCGCTACAAAGGTTAAGCTTGGGAAGTACTAACACAATGATATTTGGAAAAGAAAGAAAGTGCCGCCTAATTGAGATTGGGAAATGCGGACACAGGGCAAAATATAATCAGGCAATAACATAAGTACACCCCTAAAGGGGGGAAGCGGGTGCGAGAAATGCAAGTGCCAGATAGAGACAATCAACACTACAAAATATTGGATACGGATACTCGGGCTACAGGTAGGATTCCTTGCCGAGACAAGTTAGTAAGATCCAAAAGCTAGAAAAAGGGGTAGAAGCTAGGATGGTAATTGAGATAGTGCTGAGAATTAATTGTAGAGATCTTGAATGATATGACAATAGGAAGTGGAGACTTAATGGGGAATACGACAAGAGAACGATAGCGAGTAACTTACAGAGACGTTGTGAAAGGTAACATTACGGTGCTGGATTAAAGGCTGAGATGGGAGCAATAAGGTTGTTCGCTAATGATACTGCGACCTATGAGTAGTAAGGGAGAAAAATAGAAGACCTCCTATAGTAGGAAGTAGGAACATCAGAGGAGTGAATAAAGGAAAGGAAAAGAGTAGGACAGATAGGCTACAAGCGAATGTCAGGACGGAAGGAAGATGTGGGGCAGAGTGAACCAGGAGAAAGAAAGATCGTGACTGAGAACGAGTGTACTCTATACAAAGGGTACAAGAATAGTTATGCAACCTATGAATATTTGTATGTTAAGAATGAGACCAAGTGAATATCTAATGAGAAAAGTTTGGATTCAGTAATAACAATACGGTGATCATATTCTGGGTGCATTAAGGAAAGATGTAAAGAAGGTTTGAGCTAAACTACCGAGATAGAAGTAGTACTGAGAACAAACAGGACATGGCTATGGTTGAACCAAAGATCTATTCTGGTACTAGTTGTAAGAACAAAGAGGCGGAGACAAAGTAAAACATAAGGATTAGTAAAGCCACGCTAAGGTATTTTTGGGCTAATTTGAGCACCTTCGCATATTTTTGTAAAGATTGCAACATAATGTGTGACCGGAAGGTTGCGGGCAAGATCTGAGCAAAGGGACGGTAGCAGAGTTCGAATTAAAGATAAAGGTATGATACGAGACAATGTGCCTGGAGTGATACAAGCCGAGTAAAGGAGGATTATAAGATGATTTAAGCAAGATGGTCAAGCTAGCTGGTTACTAAAAGAGGGTGAATTTATACGTCAAATTCTTTCAGAATTATATTAGCTGATGATAGTCAAAGTAGGGGACGGCTATTAGCAGCTCAGAGACGACATAAATCATATGGCGACAATTGGCGTCGACACTTAGAATTCCAGACTGGCGAGTGGGTATGCTTGAAGATACCACCCATGGAAGGTGTAATGAGATTCGGCAAGAAGGAGAAGTCTAACCCGAGATATATTGAACCCTATTACATTGTTCGTAAGGTGAGAAGGTTGCGTACTAAGGACGTGGCTTTTGTTAAGGTACCGTGGCGGAATAATAACAGGAAGGAGATGACTTGCGAAGCCAAGAGGAGATGAAAAAGAAATATGACCGGTAGATGAGACGGCATGTTATGGTAGTGAAGGAAACCCCAAGATCCTTATAAGACCCTATGTGACTAGTTGAACATTCGAGGACGAATGTTCTAAAGGGGGAAGGATGTTATATCCCGTGTTTGGTACATTGGGACAATCCGAGTTAACCATGATAAGTTAAGGACAAGACTATTTCGGGAGGCGAAGTGGAGACTTTTAACTACGATTTTGTTTTAAGACATGAGTTGCTTATGATTTTGTTGGCATGGAATATTAAGGAAAAATTTGGGGTTAAAAGTGAATATTGGAAAGTTAAAATTCATGAAATAAAAATGGCCAAGTGGCCGGCCACATGGGTGTGGGCCATGGGCCACATGGATGTTTTATATATGTGATTAGAAGATGACTAATTAAATCATCTTCATCATTCTCACCCTTAGAAAATTCAAGAAACTTGGAGAAAACCAAAGGAGCCATATTCGGCCAAGGCAAGCTAAAATGGAAGACCATGAATAGTGATCACAAAAATTATTTTCTTCTAGCAGTTCCAACCAATTGGAAGGTCCTTATTAACGTGCTTAAAAATTGACAATCATGTTGTTGCTTCATAATTTAAACTCACGTTGACAGTATTATATTTCGTATTTTTGTACGTCGGATTATTCGCAAGCTGAGGTGGGGCCCACACATTGAGATTTTTTTGGGACATGCGACAATTTATATGAATCACATATGTGAAGTTAAACATAACTCAAGAAGGACCCTTGAGCCAAATCAAAGTGGAAGTCCTCCAAGCAAATATTTTTAAGTAACGTTTTCGGGTGATCTGACTTCGAGGGGTAGAAACGGTATTATAAGTTTGGAATTTGGAAAAATACCAAAGATAGAAGTTGTAGATAATTGAATTATCTTTCCAACCATAGGTCGTGGGCCCACAGGTGACATCGGGATAAGGAGATATGGACGTTTTAAGGCGGAAAGGTCAGTGGGCTAGGCCCAAACCGGGCCCAATCGGGTTAGGCCCATGACCCATGCCTATTTAAGTGAAATTTCAGCCCTTTCCTCTCATTTTTCAGACCAAGAACACCAGAAAATTCTGGAAAGAGAGAGAGAGAGCCTTGGAGAGAAGAAAAACCAATTTTGACCAAAATCTGAGCCCCGAATTCCGAAGCCCATGAAGAGAAAAGTGTTGTACGCTGCGTTGTCTTCAATTTGAGCTAAAAATCAACCAAGGAGAAGAGTGATAACGTGGGTACTGCATGCTTAAGGTATGAATACGGTTCCTTTTCATTGTTAACGAGTTTATTTAGAATTTTAACGGATTAGCACGGAGGGAATAGTCTGATAAATTCGTGTGTTGGTGTTGTGAATTATGGAAGGAGATTTGAAGAGAATTTTGGATGAAAATAAATGTATTTACCTTGTAAAATGTGAAGGTTGTTGTTATTGATGTTGTTCATATGAATTTCGACTCCTTTACGGAAATAAAATTATTAAATAGTTATATCGCAAATTTGGTTGGTTGAGAAATTTAGAAAACAGTGTGCGGGCTGTTTTATGGCATACGTCGGTATTGGAAATGATGTTAATACTATTGGTATTGTTGTTGGTGTTGTTGGTTTCGAATTGAGAATTCGGGCTAGGCATATAAAGGGGGAAATGCTGCCCAAATTTCTGTAGACAAATGCTAACTTAGGATTGAATTCCTAAGTGCCTATAGCTAATGTTTGGTATTTATTGACGTATTGTAGATCTTGGGGAGCCCGAGACTTGAGTTTGGATTAGCTTAGGAAGCGGACGAGGTATGTGAAGCTTACCTTTCTTTCTTTTGGCATGTCTTAGTGTAAGTAAGCTATGATACGATCCTCGGGGTAACTCTACTCTTATGATCCGAGCATGTTTACGATCCTTATCCACCTCTTAGTGTTAGCATTCTTAATGTGGTAGAACTATGGTCTTTATGTCTTTGTATGATTGAATTCAAATGTGGTATAAAGAGTTTTGCTCCAAAAAGGATTTTTATGTTAAAAATGTCCGTAACTTTCATAGACGGAACCGGATTGCTTTGATATGCTCGCAAATGATTCTATAACGTGTAATGACGTTAACTTTCATGGGCGGGCCCGGATTGGTTTGATGCATATCCGTGGTCCCCGAGATTTTCCTTTGTATAGTCCTAACGACTTTTTTTTTTTTTAAAGAACTTAATATGATTTCCGTTTTAACTCTCGAGCGCCGACTACTTACTTATCCATTGAGTCTGTAATGATGATGTGTGTGCATATGGTTTCTCACTACTCTGCTCGTGCAAGCCTCAATATGTCCTTCACCGAGTCCCGGGCTGGGTATGTATTCGTGCACAGTTCACTGCATTATTCACCGAGTCCCTCACTAGAGGGCCGGGTACGGTATATATATATATATGTATGATGATGTGATGATATGGGGATGGCGGCCAGGATGGTATATGATGATCTCATTCACTGAGTCCCTCACTAGAGGGCCGGGTACAGTATATATATATATATATATATATATATATATATATATATATATATATATATATATATATATATATGATGACATGACGATATGATGATATGATGATATGATGATCTTATTCACCGAGTCCCTCACTAGAGGGCCGGGTACGGTATATATATATATATATATATATATATATATATATATATATATATATATATATATATGATGACATGATGATATGATATTGACATGCATGATATATGTCTCTAAGGCAAGTCATTTGATTTTTTGGTTATCATACTTGTTCCTGTAATGCCCGTTCGGTTATGATCCGTTTACTGTATTCCATGCTTTACATGCTCAGTACATATTCCGTACTGACCCCCTTTCTTCGGGGGCTGCGTTTCATGCCCGCAGGTACAGATACACGTTTTGGTGATCCACCGGCTTAGGATTCTCATCCAGCTATCTTGGAGTGCTCTCTTGTTCCGGAGCCCATATTTTGGTACAAACTCTTTTGTCGTATATGTTTATGTCTATTCAGGGGTACGGCGGGGCCCTGTCCCGTCATATGATTCTGTTATTACTCTTAGAGGTCTGTAGACATATGTGTGGGTTGTGGGTAGTCACTGTTCAGTTGTGTTTGTGTTTTAAATGTTCCCAGGCTTATGTACGATTTGTATATATGTATGCGACGCCGTGCCTTCCGTATGTTTAAGTTCTTATTATGTTTGCTATGGTATGGTTATAGTTGACGGATGCGTACGAGTGCCCGGCTGCCCAATTTTCTCTAGCCTTAGTAAGCATGTTCTTATAATCGATTAGCTAATGTTAATACAAAGCTTTTTTGAAGGTAGAAACGCGAGCATCTAAGGAGAACGATCAAACGATAGAATAGCTAAACAAAAGAGGTATGCAAGGCTAATCCTCTCCTTCTAAGGCATGACTTCTATGACATGAATCTTCCTATTTTTCCGTGATCTTCCTGAATAACGAAAATTATGAGTCCATGACTATAAAGAGCTACATATGCATATGAAAAAGAAAAGAGATACGATACGAGCGTGATAATGATGATGATGAATTTAAGTATAAAGAATCCTATAGTAACATACGATGTCCATGAGGTTAATGATCCTAAATATGGTTCCGTTGATGCTTTTCTTGTGTACACTCACCTTAAAATGTTAGTCCCTTCAAGGTGTGACATAATGATTATAATCACTCCATAATGTAATCGGGGGTTCACGACCTTATGTCACCCCAACATAGCCATAGTTTCCTTCAAGTTCTAATGTATGTTTGATGATAAATGTATAATGACGCTAAGCTTATGATATGCCTATGCAATGTATGAAAATGTTAAGTTTACGATGGGTATATGACGATGCGATTCCACCGTGCCTAAATGGCCGGGCATGTCACCACGAAGGCGGGCTGCATACGATTCGACCGTGCCTAAATGGCCGGGCATGTCACCGCTAAGGCGGGCTACTATGTTTATACCTGGCCTAGAGGACCAGGCATGACACCACTAGTGGGCGGCATATGATGGTTACCCGGACGCGGGTTAACAATGATGATATATATGATACGATGATGTATGCGCTATGATGATACATGTACTATGATTATATAAGATATATGTATGAAATGTATCCACCCTTAAAAGTTACGCATGTTATATCTTCATCCTATGTCTTCTCGATTTCTCTATTATGTTCATTTCATTCATACCTTACATACTCGCACAATGTTCGTTCGACGTCCGTTTTCTTTGGACGACGTGTTCATGCGCACAGGTAGGCAGGGAGGTGATCCAGACTCGTAGGAACTATTAGCTGACTTGAGAGCACTCCATTGTTCCGGAGGTGCCATTGACTTATTCTTTTGTGTATATACATGTATTTTGGGCACGACGAGGTCCTGTCCCGTCCCTATGTCTAGCACTCTAGTAGAGGCTCGTAGATACATATGTGTGGGTAGTATGGTCTCCCGATGTCCTTATTGTATGTACATTATTTTGATAGCCGAAGGGCTTATGTATATAAAGGTAATTATGTTTCGAAGTGAAAAAAATGGTTTTTCCTATGATTTTGAGTATAAGATTAATGAACGAACGCTTGATGAGTACGATGGGTAATGGTATGAACGGTGCTCGGTGGTTGGCCTCGGGTACTCGTCATGGCCCCTAGTCGGGTCTTGACAGACGCTCCGTCGATCTGTTCGACACTCTGTTGTTTGTACCGTCAAATTGACCTAACACAAAGACCATTTGGCGGAGCAGATCGACGCTCCGTCCTTTGTAATGTCCTTTGTGCCTGCCGGGCTGAAATTATATAAGTTGCAAAATTTAGTTTTTCTTCCATTGTTTTCACTCTCAAAAGCCCTGAGGACGAAAATATCTCTCTAGGGCTCCAACACTAAGGTAAGAACATCCTCATCATTGATTATCAATCCTAACAACAAACCCATGATTCTTAACATGATTTTTGTGACTAAAACCTAGGGTTTGCAACATAATTCTTCCTAAAGTGATTCAAGCTAGGGTTTGGGTGTTCTTCACTAGGAAAGTGAATTGTTAAACTTTGTTTAACACACTAAGGTATGTCTCTCTTTTAAAAACCATATCATGGATATATGTTCTCTTCTCAAAGGTTCTTTATTGAATAAAAAGGTGAACTCTTCATGCAAAACCCTAATTCATGTCTTTGCTTGTGGTTGGTGTGCGTGAGGGGACAAGCCCACATTAAACCTTGATTGTATTATCCTCTATATACATATATGGAATCATAATCATTTTCTTCTATAAGAGATGATCAGTGATGATGGTTAATTGTTTGTATTGATGACTTTATAAAGAAATTAAGGCAAAGGAATCTTGTTTAAAGAAGTGGAAACATTTTCAAGATTATCTATGAAATTATGGATTTTCGTAATGGCATAATGAACTTTAATACAAATGGATGGTGTGGCTACATTGAGATAATTGTGATTTAGCTTCTATGCTATAATTCAGCTTCCATGCTATGAATTTGATTGTTGTGTTTGGCCTTGCTACTCGGGAGGAAAGGTAGCTATTATGGATCCTAGTGTGATAATGCCTAGCCATTCGGGAGGAAGAGTGGCCATTTCCGGGTTCGCTACCTGGGGTGTGATTATGCCTAGCTATTCGGGAGGAAGGATAGCCACCGTTGAATTTCATATTCTGGTGTGGTGCGCTGTGACAAGGGAGCCTCTACGGTCACCCCTTCGATGTGCTTGATCCTTGGGCCTGTATTGGCATGTGTGATATTCTTATTGTCACGACCCAACCCCGTAGGCCGTGACTAGCGCCCGAGCTGGGCACCCAAACACATTTATTAACCAGAATCGCATACAGATGACTTATACGTATACAAATATCAGACACTGTCTCAACACAAATATATATATATCACAGAAGCCGGCAAGGCTATTATATGGCGTAACGACCCAAAATATATACAAATGCAAGCCGACATACGCCACGGCGAATGGGATCGCCTAGAACATATAACATACGAACACACCTGTGCAGAAGTAACCATAACCCACATACATGTCTACAGACCTCTAAACAGAACAACCGAATCAGATGACGGGACAGGGCCCCGTCGTACCCCTGAACAAATAAATACATATGCAACGGAAGAATATATACCCAAAATGTAGGCTCCAGAATAAAGGGAGCACTCCAACATGCAGAATAGGTGTCCTAGATCGGCGGATCACCGAACCGTGCGTTTATACCGGCGAGCATGAAACGCACCCCGAAGAAGTGGGGTCGATGGAATATACCGAGTATGCAAACGTATATACAAGAAATGAATCATAATCGAAATGAATAAAGTAAACGAAATATCCAAAATACCAAAACGTTTACTTTTAAAACACAAATCATGCATGGGGCTCAAAGAATATGGTCGCCCGCCCGTCATTGGCGCCATAACACAGCATAACACCAGAAGGTTTCAAATCTTCGTAACCCGACATATCTCCATAACACATCATAACACCATAATCGCAGCATAACACCAAAGCATATAGGGTCCCCGGCCCTCTAGCGAGGAACTCAATGAACCATAACACAGCATAACACCAGAGTATAACATAGTGCGCACGATAACATAACCGGCCCGAGACTCTATTATAAAGATACAATGTAATGCACGAGCGCAGTCGTGAGTAACCATATGCATAAAAATCATTATTACGAACTCAATAGATAAGTAGACTAACCATACATCGTGGGTTAGGGTGATAGTCATACTAAGTTCTATGTTATATCCCGCATTTTTGTACATTAGGATATTCCGAGCTAACCGTGAAAAGTTAAGGACAAGACTAGTCCGGGATGCGAGGTTGAGATTTTTGACCATCGATTTTATTTTAAGGCATAAGTAGCTTGTTATTTTGTTGGAATGGAATATTAAGGAAAATTTGGGGTTAAAAGTGAAATTATGGAAACTAATATTTCATGAAATTTGGGGCCAAAAGTGAGAGTTGAAAACTTAATGTTCATGAAATAAAAAGGCCATGTGGCTATGCACATAACTTGTGGGCCATAGGGCCACATGTGTTAAATATGTGTATGGTGAAAAGATGACAAATAAAAGTCATCTTCATCATTTTATCTCCTAGAAATTTCAAGAAAACTTGGAGGAAAAAAGGATGAAGGCCATTTCGGCCAAGGGAGAAAAATGGAGGTTCACAAAATAGCCATCAAAAAAATATTTTCTCCTAGGTTTTCAACTAATTGGAAGGTGTTAAACATCATGGAATAATTGTTAGGGCAAGCTAAGCCTTTGTTCATGCAATTTTCAACCTAGGTCATGTTGAAGAACTAAGTGAAAAAGGTAAGTTTTAATCCTCTTTTTATATGTTATGGATGGTTTATGTGTGTTGTTGTCACGACCCGAGCTACGGGCCGCGACGGGTATCCGGGGCTAACCACCGAACACCACTCACTTGCCTGCTTATTCGCTACGATTCATACTGTATGCTCATAATCATATAAAACTGTCATTTTCTGAAATACATTAGCTTTTATAAACATAAGCCCTTCGGCTATCAAAATAATATATACATGCATATACATACAAGCCATGGGACCAGACTACCCACACTGCGTATCTACGAGCCTCTACTGAAATACTAGACATCTGGACGGGACAGGACCCCGTCATGCCCAAAATAGGAATATACAAACATATGTACCAAAAAAATAGTCTGTAGCACCTCCGGAGTATGGAGTGCTCTCAAATTAGCCGCTAGCTCCTATGGATCTGTATCACCTCCCTGTCTACCTGTGGGCATGAACACAGCGTCCGAAGAAAGGACGTCGCACGAATATTGTACTGAGTATGTGAAGCATAAACAACAATGGAGCATCAATAAAGGGGGAGGCATAAAATATGGAGCAATCTGTAGCTGACTGAATCATAAGAAAGATCATATATATATATATGCTTACTTACTCTCAAGCTTATCATCATCATATCATATGTACATAATCATATATGCTGCCCGACCATATAGGTGCGGTGTAATAATCGGTAACAATAGCATCATCCTTGGCCTGCGTCCAGGCATCCTGCGTCCAGGATATTCTCTCATGCCGCCCACTAGTGGTGTCTGCCCATGCCATTTGGCCATGGTGTGTATAGCTGCCCGCTTTGGCGGTGACTGCCCGGCCATATAGGCGCGGTGTGATATCATCATACATTCATTACATCATACTTATCGTAACATGCTCATCAAAATTATGCTTTTCATAACATACTTATTATAATATGTCTTTCATAATATGCGTATCATAACTCATCGATACTTATTACCTTACATGTATAGAGACTCTTAGCTATTCATACTTGATGGGGTGACGTAAGGTCGTGGACCCCCGTTGTCACTATGGAACATTCATACGTACGCTTCTCACCTTGAAGGAACAAGCGTGAGGTGAGTGGACATAATGATCAATACCATTTGATTACATATATATATAGCATCATTAGCTTCTTAGGAGCATCATGTCAAAGGCTATAATATTTCTAGACTTTAGCTCGCTATCATAGTCATCGTATGTCTTATCTCGTATAGCTATTCATGAATGAGGATCTTTACCTTCTTAGAGATAGGAACATTTATAGTAGAGAGAAAATTCGTGTTATATGACTCATGCCTTGGAAAGAAAGGACTAGCCTCACATACCTTTGCCGCTTTACTATTCTATTGCTCGCTTGCTCTTAAATGCACTCGTATACCTTCAATGAAATTCGTATCGACATTAGCTATATAATCAGGAAAACATGTTCTCTAAGCTATAGAAATTTGGGCAGTATGTCCTTTGTTTATACTACTTTCCGCCATATTTCATATCAACTCCCAACATTCATAATAATCATCACAATATCGCTAACAAAAATCGTCATTCATTCATACGATTCGTATTTCATAATTCACCTCAATTTCCCATAATTATGACTAAAAATCCATCGTCGCATTCTTTCGTATCCAATACTCATTTCATGTTCTATAGGTCATTTATAACACATTTATATCATTAACATATTCATTTCCATGATTCACTTCACTACTAATCACTAATGACAATATTCATCCATTTAATGACCCATTTGTGGTGCTCTTCTACAATCCATGAATCTCAACTTAAAAATACTTCAAATAGCATGTAAGGGTCATGAAACATACCTTAAACAATAGAGGAACAAGCTTGGAATGGTGATTCACCCTTAGCACCAAAACCCTAGTTCACCTCTCCTTGGATTTCTTGACCTTAATAGCTTTAATGGAGTTTCTTAGGCTTGATTCTCCTCAAATCTTGTTATCAATCCTTGATCTCCTTAGTTTTCTTGTGGATGAAATGTTTGGAAGGTTCTAGAGGTGTGGAGGGGTTGAAGTCGTGGTTGAGAATGAATAAAATGAAGTGGACTCAACATTTAAAGGCTTGGAGACGTTCAGCCGAGTGGGACTTCCACGGACAGCTTCACGGTCCGTGGAACCCTTGTTGGCCGTGGAACTGGTCGTGGTTCACGACCAGCCAGCCACACTTCTGCTGGCTGTTCCACGGACACATCCACGGGCCGTGGAACATTGTGTTGTCCGTGGAACATGGTCGTGGAACTCGCAGGTTCCACCAAAATGGTTCCCGTCGTTTCGTTTGACCTCTAATCCTTATGGAACCTTCTTAGCACTTGTTTATCATTTCGTTATGAATCTCGGGGTGTCGTAACTCTTCTCCACAACATTCTTAAGGCATCATTAACTCAATACTCCTAGTTTGCGTCTAATATACTAACTTATAACTCGATTCCCCTTAACTACTTTTCTTGCTTCAACTCGGATGCCTTTGGAATCTTAATTAAGACTATCAATTTGCACTTCCTGCTTATCCAACCTCGTATACGTCCTGTCCTTCGCGAGCCTACTCGCTTATATACTAAGGGGAATTTTCCGGGGTGTAACAGTTGTAGTATGTAGAAATTGGTGAAAATCATGAAATATTGGATGTTGGTGGTGAGCCGTGTGGGCTATGTTTGGACGAGTATGTGTCTTGTGTGTGGGAATGAAGAATTAATTTTATTTAGCATGTTTTGGTTGTTGTTGCATGGATTCCATAATGAAAATGATGGTTTAATGATTTGAATAGAAGTTGGAATCGTTTGTAGGTTGTTAGAGAAGATAATGTAATTTTAATATAGTTTTTGTATTATTGTGGTTAATGTGTGGAATGTTGGTATAGTTTGTGAATTTGGAAGAAAGAAATGCGTTGTTGTTGTTTTCTTGAACTTGGAAGGTTTCGGCTGCATTGTGTGTTGGATGGGCTGATTTGAATATTTTGCGGATTGTTTGAAATGTTCTTGAAATCGTGTTTGGATGGTCTTGGATTAGTACTTGAATGTGAGATCGTTGGTGTTGACTTGAGTGTATGTGGTTAACCCGAATGTAAATGGAATGTCGTCAAAATATGTAGAAAAGAGTTATTGATGGTAGAATGCCTTTTGAATTAATTGTTGATGTGGTTAGAATGGTTGTTGGTATTGTTGTTGAAGATTTAGCCGAGTTGAAATCTCGGGGATGTTGAATTTACAGGGGAAATGCTGCCCAAATTTCTGCAAAATTATGTGTTAGTCGAAATTGAAGTTTTAAGAATCTATGGCTAATGTTTGATACCAAATGATGTTGTTGTAGATTTTGGAGAAGCCGAGGCGTAAGTTGGGATTAACTTAGGAAGCGGACGAGGTATGTGAAGCTTACCCTTTCTTTCTTGTGGCATGTCTTAGTCGTAAGTAGATTGTGATACGAGTCTCGGGGTGACTCCATTCTTAAGGTCCGAGCTTGTGTGCGATTTTTATTCATTCCTTAATGTTGGCACTCTTAATGCAGTCGAACCATGATCCTTATGTTTTTACATGATTTGGTTTCAAAGATTTTATAAAGGTTTTTATTCCAAAAAGGTTTCGTAACTACGAACAATCGTAACTTTCATAGACGAGCTCGGATCGCTTCGAAATGTTCGCGGGAGATTCTACAATGGATAAGGTCTCCAACTTTCATAAAGGGACCCGGATTGGTTCGATACTCGTCCGTGGGCCCCGAGACTCTCCTTTGTGTGGTACTAACGACTTTTGAAAGGATTTAGTGTAATGATCGCCTTAACCCTCGAGCGGCGATTACTTATTTCTCTAACGAGTTTATAACGACGATTATGCCCCTAAGTTCCATAAGTTACTTCTTATAGTTTAATACGTATTTATGAGTCCGGAAGTTCTATCTGATATGCTTTCGAACGACCTTCGGAGGAAACCTGATTTGGCTAACGCCTCGGTTTTTTAAATGATGGTCCATTTTGATTAATCTATCGAGTTTTTGAAAATGTTTTAAATTGCATATAGTTGCTCACGATTCTGCTCGTGCATTCTGTCATTACCTCCTTCACCGAGTCCCGGGCCGGTTATGTTATCGTGCGCACTATGTGATATTCCGGAGTATGATGTGTCCGGTTATCCGAGCCCCTCGTTAGAGGGCCGGGTACCGTGTATATTTGGCGTTATGCTGTGTTATGATGTTATGATGTGTGACGAGGATACGGAGATATGAAACCTTCTGGTGTGATGATGTGGCGTGGCGCCAACGACAGGCGGGCGACCACCGTTCTAAGAGCCCTATGCATGATTTGTATTTTTATGAGTAAGCATTTTGATATTTTGAATATTGTATTTATTTTCTGGTTTTGACTATGATCTTGTTTACCATATTTCATGCTTTGCATACTCAGTACATATTCCGTACTGACCCCCTTTCTTCGGGGGCTGCGTTTCATGCCGCGCAGGTACAGATACCTATTTGGATGATCCACCAGCTTAGGATTCCTGTTCAGCGGACTTGGAGCGCTCCCTTGTTCTGGAGCCTATACTTTGATCTGGATTCGGTTATTGCATATATGTACATGTTTACTCACGGGTACGGCGGGGCCCTGTCCCGTCATATGATTCTGTTATGACTCTTAGAGGTCTGTAGACATATATGTGTGGGTATGGGTATTCACTGTTCAGCCGTGTCTATGTGATTTGTGATTTGGACGTCCCCCTATACTATGATAGCCTTATCGGCTTATATGTGATATTATCTCATTGGATTGCGATAGCGATATGTATATTTGTACATCTGTGACAGCTTCGGGGTGACGTTCCACTTTTCTGTACATATATGTTATTTGTATACTGTGTAAGCTATTCACATGCTACTTCTGATTAACGGGTGTGTACGGGTGCCCAACTCGGGCACTAGTCGCGGCCTACGGGGTTGGGTCGTGACACTTTCAAAAATCATCAGAACTATACAAAGGGAAGTTTTGGGGCCCACGGGCGAGTATCAACTCAACCCAAGCCCTCCTATGAAGATTGGAGTCATTATACGCTACAGAACCTCCTACGAGCTTATCGGGGCGATCCGGTTCTGTCTACGAAAGTTACGGTCGTTCGTAGTTACAGAATCTTTTGAAAACGGAATTCTTTATGCAACACTTAGTTTTCAATCAAACAAAGGGTACAAGGACCATAATTTGACTATATTAAGGCTACAAACATCAAGGAGTGAATAAGGATTCTAGATGTGCCCGGATCTTAGGGATAAAGTTACCCCGAGGCTCGGATCTTAGCCTACTTACAACTAAGACATGCCAAAAGAAAGAAAAGGTAGGCTTTACATACCTCGTCCGCTCTCAAAGCTAATCCAAACTCAAACCTCGGGCTCCCCAAGATCTACAAATATGTCATAATATGCCAAACATTAGCTATAGATACTTAGGAATTCAATTCCAAGCGAACACTAAATTCTACGTAAATTTGGGCAAAGCATTTCCCCCACAGTAAATACAACAACCCCGAGAATTCAACTCGGCCAAATTCATCAACAACAACACCAACAACCAAACTAGGAACATCAATAATCAATTCAAAACGCATTCTAACATCAAATACTCTTTTCTACATAATTCAACAACATTCCATTATATTCAATTCGACGGCTTACATTCAAACCAACATCAACGCTCATACATTCAAATACTAGCCCAAACCCATACCAACAATATTCAAGGACATTTTAAACAATTCACACAATATTTCAAACATCCCAAACAACACACCATTCCACCCGAAAACTGCCCCAAACCCGAGAACAACACAACTATATTCCTTTCTCCCAAATTCATGAATTACACCAACAATCCACACTTTAACAATGTCATTTCCATAAATACAAAAATTATATATGAATCACATTAAGGTGCCAAACGTCCCACATCAACTAGAACTTCAACTTGAGTCATTAAATCCTCATTATAAGCATGGAATTCACCACGACAACAATCAAAACACTAAATAGAATTGATCCATTCTTGGTTATATAACATGACCTATATTCGGCCATCACTACACACACACATATTGATAATTCTCATCCATTTCAACACACTACAACAACAACTAAGCATGCTACATAGAATTTAATCCATCACTCCCACACAACATTACATATGCACGGCTACAAGCCATGCACAAATACCCCATGTTCACGTGCTCAACTCTAACATGAAATTTTTCATGAATTTCATCCATATTTACATACTACAACACACATAAATCACCCATAACATATAAAAACAAGATTAAACCTTACCTTTTCCCTTCAACTTCACAACTAGCTAGGGTTTGCAAAGAATGAAAACAAGTAGTTTATTGACTCCAACAACAACTCCACATTAACAAGGGACCTCCAATTAGTTGATTTGCTAGAAGAAACAATTTTTTTGGTGGCTATTTTTGGACTTCAATTTTCCATCTCCATGGCCGAATGCCTTGGTCTTTTTTTTTCTCCAAGTTTCTAGATTTTTTCTAAGTGTTGAAGAAGATGATAAACACAATTGACTTGGTCATCTTTTAAGAATATAATAGGCTTCCATGTGTCCCTTGGCCCACACCCATGTGGCCGGCCACATGGCCTTATTTTTCATGAATTTTCAACTTCCAAGTATTCATTTTTAACCCCAAATTTCCTTAATATTCCATACCACCAAATCATAACAACTTATGTTTTAAAACAAATCATGGTTAAAAGTCTCAACTTTGTATCCCGAAATAGTCTTGTCCCTAACTTATCATGGTTAACCCGGATTATCCCGATGTACAAAATACGGGATATAACACTTATTTTCTGATGAAATTGTTGTTGTTAATTATGATCAATTGAAAGGCATATTTGAAGTTGTACCTTGACAAGACGCCTTATAATCGGTTTTGATAATTCTTATTGAGATACACAAATTGAATAACTGTTCTTACATTGGTTATCACATGATTTTCAAGACTGATTTCTTTATGTATTATTGTACTTTATTTTCATATCACTTGTTGTCCCCGAGGAACTCACTGAGTACGAAGTACTCATGCATACCGTTGTTTATTTTTTTATGGTATGTTAGGTAACGGTGAAGAGGTGTTCTTGATACTCCGGGCGCTTAGGAAGGACTTGCGGTTGCTGCTGATTTGGTGAGCCCACACATTCATTCATGGGACACCCTATTTATTTAATTCCATTTATTTATATTAGTCTCCGGGCTGCGTCTCGATGAGTTAGACTTTCATTCCTTATTCTTAGAAGCTCCTTAG
The DNA here is from genome assembly GCF_029784015.1 of Lycium ferocissimum. NCBI lineage: Eukaryota > Viridiplantae > Streptophyta > Magnoliopsida > Solanales > Solanaceae > Lycium > Lycium ferocissimum. Next base: position 25,476 of record NW_026713124.1, read on the forward strand.
TATACATTCGAATGTGGGTGGAAGAAAAGTTGTTGTTTAACTCTTTCGGGCACACTATCATGTTTTGGTTGAATTATTTAAATTATAAATACTTCCACTGATTTAACTCTTATATTTATGATCTGTTTGCATTTATTTTATTAAACTGTTGGAGGCGAATGTTGAACCTGGCAGGTTCAAGTGTTATTATTGCACCATTTAGGTTCTTCCGATGTTGTTCATAACGTCGGATGCCGGTCATATCTAGGGTGGATTTTGGGGCGTGACACCTGTCTACCTGCGGGCATAAACGCAGTGTCCATCAAAGAAAGGATGTCTATGTTACACCTCAAAAAATTTCATGTGGTCGTGTGATGGATAGACTAACGTGGGATAAGAAATATATGATGTTTATACAAGTAATAAGTAGTACTTAATGGTTCTAATTAAGATTTCAGAGACGTTTGAGGCCAGTGAAGAAAGTTCGTTGGAGAATGTCAAGTATAAGTCGTGTTTTGAAAGGGCTTTGCAAGTACTGAGCTAATGTTGATTTAATAATGTCTTGAGGAAGAGTTATAATGCTCCTTAAGTTGTTAATGAAGTGCTGAACAAGTGCCAAGAAAGTTCCATAAGGATTGGAGATCAAGCGAAACGACGGAAATGATTTCAGAAAAGTGGAGTTATACGACCAATTATATGGTCCGTACAACTTTATACGGTCCGTATAAGGGTCCGTATAACCCAGCAGGGAGGATGTTTTCCATGATGGTGAAACAAGATCACTTATACGGACCGTATAATGTTATACGGAACACCCTACGGGCTGAGCATTTTTCAAGTATAAAAACATGTTCTCACTTCTAATTTCTTATTTCTCCAATCTATCCACTTCTCTCCAAGTATCTAGAACATCCCACACATTTCATTTACATGAATTCAAGCGAAAACAAAGATCAACTTCATCAATTCAAGGAAATCAAGGGTAAAGAAGCTCTCTAGGGTTGCTTGGAGTCAAGAAATCTCTTTGAATGGAAGTTAGGCTTTTCGTCAAGTGAGGCAAATCCATCCAAAACTCGTTCCTACACAATAAAAGGTAAGTTTTATGATCATTTCATGTTATTTGGAATATTGAGGGGTTGGAAAACTTGGATTTTGGAAGAAAGTAGAATATAGAGCTTAAATGTGGAAATGATGGTGTTCTTGAATAATAGCTGACCTGAATCATAACTCTTGAGATATCATGAGTATAATCTTGTATAAATAATATTAAGAATGTTGGAGAAGCATGATATGTGAATGAATACAATGTTGGGTGATCACCGTGGTTATGGATGACTTTGAGAGGAAAGTGTAAGAATTGAATAATGGCCAACTTAACAAAGTTTTTTTATTATGATATTATGGGTGTGTTGTTAATGATTGGGAGTTTTTATATTATATGGAGAAATTTCTAAAAACCAAGGAGATGCTGCCCAATTTTCGTTAGCTTTAGCTTAAGCTTAAGTATATTTCCGATTATCTAATTCTAGCACGAATTCTCTTGAATGTAGAATCGTGAACATTCGAGGAAAGAACTTAAATTTATAAAGTTAGAGCGACATCAAGGTATGTGAGGCTAGTCCCTTCTTTTCTAAGGCATGATTCCTATGACATGATTCCCTTTATTTTTCCCATGACCTTCTTACATTCTGGAAACTATGAGTCTATGTTTACGAAGAGCTTCTCATGAGATAAAGGCAAGAGATATGTTATGAATATGATAATGATGATGAGGAGTCTAAGTCTACAGATTCTAAAGTTCATGATATGTTCACGAAGCTAATGATCCTTATCCGAATCTTTAATGTTGCTCATTATTGTTACACTCACCTTATAATGCTAGTTCCTTCAAGGTGAGGTAGGATGATCGTGATTACTCCATAATAGAATCGGAGGTTCTCGACCTTACGTCATGTCGATAGAGTTATAGCTTATTTTTGAGTTCTTATGCCTGCTTTATGATGAGTATATGATAGTGAGATTACATCGTGCCTATATGGTCGGGCAGACACCGCTAAGGCGGGTGGCATACACACTATATCTAGAGGGCATGGGCAGACACCACTAGTGGGCGGCATGAGATGTTTACCCCGGATGCGGGAGGCCTGGACGTGGGCTAATGATGATCACACCTAACCTATATGGTCGGGTAGCTTATATATATATACATACTTGATATGATGTTCTTTATGATGTAAGTTAGCATGCATTATTGCGTCTTAAGTGACATCCAGTTACAAGTTGTTTCGTTACTTGATGTTCCTTTATTTCTTGATATGTTATTATTGTTCATGCCTTACATACTCAGTACAATGTTCGTACTGACATCCTTTTCTTTTTGGACGCTCTGTTCATGTGTTATATCCCGTGTTTTCGCATATTCGAAAAATTTTGAAATAATTGTGACTTGTATGTTATAAGTCAATATTTTGATTTTAGTTAATATGTTATGTTGTTTTATGGAGAAACTATTGGCGCAAGACATTGGAGAAGGCCAAGGGCAAAATTTGGAATTTCGGAAATTAGTTTCGGAAATTGCAACACGAGAATTCTAATGAATTGGGCTCAATTAATACAAGAAAAAAATTGAGGCCCAAACCATAGGGGGTGGCCGGCCATATCTTTGGCCCAAACCCATATTAAGTTGTCATGTGATCAACATGTGACAACTTAATGAAGGGAGTGTTATATATATATTGCTAAGTCATGGAACATTCAAGAAAAATCACAAAACAAAAAAAAACTTGAGAGCAAGCACAAATAGGCCATTCGGCCGAACCAAAAAAAAAAGAGAAGAAAAAAATTTCCTAGCCTTCTACTTTGATCCAAAAAATCTTATTCTTGTTGAATTCTTGTCAAGTTTAGGACGCTCTCCGACGTGATATAATTGGTTTAGCGAAAGAGCGACGTTGCGGCAAAGTTGAAATTGAAGAAAAAGGTATGAATTTTATGTTTCAAGTTATGGAATAAGTTTGCATGTTATAATGATTAGAAGTGGATGAGAATCATAAAAGTGTGGTGTGTGTGTGCATGGCGTGTGTGTGGGTGAAGAGCATGTTGGCCGTGAGCCATGTTGGTATGGAAGAGAAATGAATTCAAGTTCAATTAGTTTGTTAGTTGTGTTGTTGTGATCTTAGTGATACAAATAAAGGTTTAATGACTTGAATTGGCATTGGGATTGCTTGTATGTAATTATGAGAAATTATGTGAATTTATATGATTTTTAATTAAGTATGGAATTAAGTTCTAAATGTTAATTATGATTGTTGATTAGTTTGGAAGGAAAACAAGGTGATTTAGAAGCGTTGTTGCATTTGTGGAAGCTTTGGATAGAATATGGAAATTGGTGGGAATGCTTGAATTTGTGAATATTGTTTGGAACGTTATTGGAATGCATTCGAATAATAGTGAATTAGTTAATGAATATGGAAAATGTTGATATTAGTTTGATAATGTGAAGTTTGGATGGGAATTGTTGAACTATGTAGAAAGAAGATTATTTGTGCCATAATGTAGTTTATGATGATTGTTGATGTTGTTGGGTTGTTGTTGTTGATATTTTGAGCCGAGATGATTCTCGGGGATGTCATATGTATAGGGGAAGTGCTGCCGAAATTTCGGTAGACCAACATGACCCTAAGTTGAATACTTAGAATCTATAACTTACCTTTGGTGATCTTGACCATTTGTAGATTCTGGGCGAAACGGGAATTGAGTTTAAGCGAGCGTAAGACGCGCGTAAGGTATGTAAAGCCTACCTTTCCTTCTTTTGGCATGTCCTAGTCATACTAGGTGAAGATCGGAACCTCGGGAATAATTTCGCTCTTGGAAATCCGAGTTTGATTTTGCATACTATTCATTCAAATAAAATTGAACTATAAACTTTATATTTAGTTAGAAGGATGCTCAAGTCTCCATAACCTTTGCTAATGTATCCAAATCGCTCCGAAACTCGCATAGGTGACTTTATGGAGCCTAATGTTTATAATTTAGGTTTGCCGCCTCAACTTGACCCGAGGTGGGCCCGCAGGTCCCGAAAATTTCCTTATTTGGTTTATTTGTCTTATTTCTGTATGATATGAAAAGGAAACATTGCCTATGACTCTAAGGTCCGTTCGAAATACCTTATAATGTTATTTGAGTGTTCTTTACTATGAATGACACTGAATTTTCCGAGAATGATCTACGATGTATTTTTCGAAAAATGGATAACTTAAAAGTCCGAAATTTTCGTATATCAATTCCGATTAACTCGATACTAATGTATATGTATATGAATATGAAATTAAGTGTCGAGTCCTGAAATTTATTTTTGATATGCATATGGTTTCTGCACTACTCCGCTCGTGCCAATGATTATGATTTCGTTCGCCGGTACCCGGGCCGGTTTCGTAATCGTGCGCCTTATGATAAATTCGGCAGTATGTTGTGTTTCGATTTTCGAGACCTCGCCATAGGGCCGGTTACCGTATATGGAGTTATGCTGTGATATGGCTGATGATATGATTTGTTCCGCTGACGTGATATGTCGCGATATGATATATGTGATATGATATGTTTGGGGTTTGTACGGAGATTTGAAACCTTCCGGAGTATGTTGTGTTGTGGCACCAGCGTCGGGTGGTAGCCACGTTCCTGAGCGTTATGCACGATTTTGATTTGTATTATTTACATATGTCTTAGCACAGGTTTGATACTTGATTTGGTATTTTCTCTTTGTACTCATATTTCACATGCGGTTTGGATTTTTTTTGTACTCTATGCTTTATATACTCAGTACTTCTTTCGTACTGACCCCCTTTCTTCGGGGGCTGCGTTTCATGCCCGCAGGTACCGATATATAGGAGACCCGAATGTAGGCTACACACTCGTTGTCTTGGATTGCTCCTTTTGATCCGGAGCCCGTTTGTTGGTATATATGCTTCGTTATGTATATGCTTCGTACATTTGGACTATTTGGGTACGACGGGGCCTCCGTCCCGTCACATGTTTTGTTCGGAGTCCGGAGAGGCTCGTAGTCATCTATGTGGGTCGAGGGTCCTATGTATGTTTGTTTTGTTGTGATTTGTATCTTTATGCGGTCCCGTTTGGTCTGGGGGCCATAGCGGCCCATATGCCTGCATATGTGTATATATGTGTTCGGCGATGTATATTCCGCCGCTTTTCTGATTTTGATATGGTATCTTATCCGCGACCGCTTAAATTGGTATTTATTTTTACGCCTGCTCTCACTAATGATTATGACATCTGAGCTATGATAAATTATGATGATGTGATATGAATATCCGTTTGGGTGTCCAAATATGAAATATTGGCCCTGGGGGGTCGTGACATCATGCCAAAGGTTGTATAAGGAAGTTTGCCCAAGTTCCTAAGGAGCTACCTCATGATTTACGGAGCACTCCATTATTCCAGAGGTGCCATTTTTGAGATATTATTTTGTGCATATATTTGGGCACAATGGCGTCCTGCCTCGTCTTTATGTCTACCACTCTAGTATAGGCTCGTAGATACGTATGTGTGGGTAGTAGATGTCCCATGATGACTACATTGTATATTCTTGTATATTATTTTATGCAGCTGTGAGGGCCTATGTATATTTATATATTGCTTCAAAGAGTATACGTGTTCAGGTGGGGTATGATGATTAGCATAACGAGTGGTGCTCGGTAGTCAGCTCCGGGTACCCGTCATGGCCCCCTTGTCGGGTCGTGACAAAAGTGGTATCAGAGCAGTTCCGTCCCAGGGTGTGTCTATGAGCCGTGTCCAGCAGAGTCTCGTTTATGGGTGCGAAGCGCGCCACACTTATAAGCAAGAGGCTGCGGGGAATGTAGGAAAAATGACCATTCTTCTTCTTATTAGATTGTGCCATAGAGCCATGTTATAAGATTTTCTCCTCCCCAATTGTGCGTAATGATTTCAGCGATGCTGATAAAGAGAAAAGCCACAGCCGCCCAGAAGGGCAGGGCTACGATAGAAAGGCGGATAGAAAGAGAGGCACCAACGAATGTAGAACAAGGCGAATCTCATAATGAGACTCCATCCAATACCTCTCACACTCCGCCTATTCTAGAAGAGCAAGAGGGGGCTTCAGTTCCGGCTCCTATGCCTCCAGTTTCTCCATCGGGTGCTTCGGGTCAACATATGATTGACGCCATTCAGCTATTGACACAGCTAGTTGTCGCTCAGGCACAACGGCAGAGTACGAGTCCAGGTGACAGGGCAACTAGTGCTAGAGCCCGTGATTTCATGAGTTTAAATCCTCCAAAAAATTTTGGGTCAAAGCCGGACGAAGACCCACAAGGTTTTATTGATGAGATGCTAAGAACATTGAGAATCATCCATGCCTCTGATACTGAATCCGTGGAGTTGGCATCTTATAGACTTCGTGTCACGACCCAACCCCATGCGCCGTGACTAGTGCCCGAGCGGGGCACTCGTACATACCTGCTAACTATATGTCGGGCGATATGAATAATCGAAACATATACGAAAGTCGAACGTCATCTCGGTCAATACATACAAACATATGTATGATTTATGGTTCAAAGGCAAGGTGATCGTAATATACACAATATATCCGAACGTATATACATGTAGCCGACAAGGCTGCCACGGCGTTTCGGGACGCCCAAAACACAAATCATACGGACATAGCCGTACGGTAACTAATCACAGCCCCACACATGTGTCTACGGACCTCTAAGAATAATAACGAATCATATGACGGGACGGGGCCCCGCCCCCCCGAATAAACACATACATGTACAACAAAAGAAGTTCGAATAAATATGGGCTCGAGGAACAAGGGAGCGCTATTTTGGGTAGTGGACGTCCTAAGCGGCGGGTCACCCAAATGATCATCTGTACCGCGGGTACGAAACGCAGCCCCGAAGAAAAGGGGTCGGACGGAATATGTCCGAGTATATAAAGCATGGAGTACATGGAACGTCTGTTCGAAGTAAGGAGTATAGAAAGTCGTGTTTGGGCGTAACACCACGAGGCTTGCCTTTGAACACACATCATACATATCAATATCATATCCAAATCATTCTAGAACTTAGGAACATAAGCAAATCATCATCATGTCATTATCACATGCATATATACCGTACCCGGCCCTCTGGTGAGGGACTCGGTGAAGTCATCATATATATACCGTACCCGGCCCTCTAGTGAGGGACTCGGTAGAGAAGATCCTGTCTCTATCATGTACATATATAAGGGGATCCTGTCCCCGGCGCCATCATCACATCATCATATACCGTACCCGGCCCTCTAATGAGGGACTTGGTGAATAATGCAGTGAACGGTGCACGAATACATACCCGGCCCGGGACTCGGTGAACGATGTAACAATGTATCGCACGAGCGAGTAGTGAGAAACCATATGCATACAAATCATCATTACCGACTCAACAGAATGATCATGACGAACCCTCATTTAAAAGCCAAAACAATAGTCAAATCAAGTTTCCTCCGAATGCCGCTCGGGAACATATCAAGTAGAACTTAGAAATCATAGGTGCGTATCAAAGCCATATGAAGTAGCTTGTGGAAATCAAGAACATAATCATCACTGCAGGCTCGATAGATAAGTAAGTATCGACGCTCGAGGGTCAAGACGATAGTCACATTAAGTTCTTTCAGAAAGTCGTTAGAACCAAACATAGAAAGGTCTCGGGGCCCCACGGACGAGTATCAACCCAATCCGAGCCCGCCTATGAAAGTTAGAGACATCATACGTTATAGAATCACTTGGGGACATATCAAGGCAATCCGGTTCCGTCTATGAAAGTTACGGACATTTTTAGACATAGGATGTTATATCCCGTAATTTGTACATTGCGACAATTTTGGACAAGTCGTACATAGGTATTATTGGCATGAAGTATTAAGGGCAAAGCTTGGAATTTGGAAGTTTTCATTATGCATGACTTCTTGGAAAAGCCAGTGGTGAGTGGGACCCATCCATGGATGGCCAATTGTTTCAAGCCATGAAAGGGGTGTATGTGTCCATTTTATATTTGTAAGGGTTAAATACATACATGGACAAAGATGACCATGCAAAGCAACAATTCATCTTTTATGGCTTTAGGAAATTTCTAGAAAATTGGAGAAAAAAAAAAAAGAAGAGAAAGAGTGCACATGACCGGCCATGTGCACCTAATTATATATATATATATATATATATATATATATGTGTGTGTGTGTGTGTGTGAGTCATGACAAGGAAAGACAACTTATCATTCCAACGGATGTAATTCAGAGAGAGATGGAGAAAAAGAAAGAGAAAGGCAATCGGCCAAGGCGGCAGAAATCGCTCCAAATTGTTGATCATGAAAAATAAATTTCTTCATGCTTTCCTACTAATTAGAAGTTCCTCTACGACGTGGAGTAGTTTTTGGAACAAGAGAATCATCCGTTCTTGCCATCATGCAACTTAGCCGAGTGGAGAAGGTGGATGAGAAAAGGTGAGGTTTGATCTTCTCTACATGTTTTATAGGTGTTTGTGCATGTTTTGAAATGTAGAAATGAGTGAAGTTCATGAAAATATGGTATGTTGTGTGTGGCCGTGTGCAGGTAATGTTATATAGGAGTAAAGAACTAACTTACTTGGCATGTTTGGATTGTTGTATCATGGATAGTTGTGCATGTTGTAATGTGAAGGAATGGATAAAAATTCATGAAACCATGGATGTGGGTGCTTGGCCGAATAGGTGTGTGTGTTGTGTAGGAATGGTGAGTTAAATTTACTCGGTATTGTAGTTGTTGTTGTTATGGAATATGTGATGGAAATGAAGGTTTGATAACTCAAATTAAAGTTGTACTTGGTTGTGGGCTGATTTAGAAGATAATGTGATTTCAATATGCCTTCTTGCATTGATGAAAATGATGTTGCTAACGTATGGAATTGTTGATATAGTTTATGAATTCGGAAGAGGGAAATGTATTGTGGTTGTTCTTATGGCATTTGGAAGTTTCGGGTGAAGTAAGACATGGGTTGGATTGTCTTGAATATTTGTGAATGGATTATTGATGTTGTAAATATGATTGTTGGTTTGGTTGTTGTTGATTTGAGTTGAATTCTCGGGGATGTTGAAGTTATAGGGGAAACTTTCCCGAAATTTTTGTCGACAAAGTGTTAATTTGGAATTGGATTCTTAAGTGTTATGGCTAATGGATGATGCTTAATGTTATATCCCGCATTTTGTACATTGGGGCAATCCGGTTTATCTATGATAAGTTAGGGACAAAACCATTCCGAGATACAAAGTCGGGATTTTTGACCTTCGATTTCATTTTAAGACATAACTTGTGTATGAATTTGTTGGCATGGAACACTTAAGAAATTTGGGACCAAAAGTGGAATATTTGGAAGTTTGAAATTCATGAAAATTGGCCATGTTGGCCAAGTGGCTTGAATTGGTCCCACACACTTTGTGGACAATTTTAATTGGTCCAACACATGTGTGTGGGCCATGGACACTTGTGCAATTTAAGTGGAAGCTTAAAAGATGACTTCTAAGTCATCTACATCCATTCTACACTTAGCAAAAAAAAGTAAGAAGTTGAAGAACTCCTTAGAGAAGCTCTCGGCCAAGAAGCAAGAAAAGTGAAGTTCAATTCAAGCCATCCCAAAATTATTTCGTTGGTGCAAATCCACTAATTTGAGGTCCCTAAGTAACTTGGAAGTGTTATTTGGGTCATCCAACCATCCGTTTTCATCCTTGCAAACCCTAGCCTATTTGTGAAGTTGAAGAAGAAAGGTAAGAATTAATCATGTTTTATGTGTTATAAAGGTTGTATGCATGTTGTAGTATGTTAAAATGGATGAAAATCATGAGATATGGCATGTTGGAGTTGAGGTTGTGTGTGTAGTGTATGGCCGTGTGTGTGTGGTGTGTTGTGTTGTGTTGAGCCAATGAATTAAAGTCTAGTTAGCATGTTGTGAGTGTTGTAGAGTGAAGAAATGGATGAGAATCATAAATATGTATATATGTAGTGTTGGCCGAAAATGGGCCATATTATGTGACAAGGAATGGATTAATGTTAATTAGTATTTTGGTTATTGTCGTTATGCATTCTAGGTTGACGATAGTAGTTTAATGACTCAAATTGATATCGTAAGTGTTGTGGGCTGAATTGGAGATTATTGTGCATTTGATGTAATTTTTATATTTAAGAGAATAACATTGTTAGAATGTGGATTGTTGGTGCAAATCATGATTTGGAAGTGAGGGATGTGTTATGGGTGTGTTCTCGGGTTGGGGGCTATTTTCGGGTGAGTTGGAGTGTTATTTGGGATGTTTGAAATGTTGTATGAATTGCCTAAAACGTCTTTGAATATTGTTGGTATGGGTTCGGGTTAGTATTTGAATGTATAAGCGTTGATGTTGGCTTGAATGTAAGCCGTTGAATGGAAAGTATTGAATGTTGTCGAATGATATAAAAGAGAGTTACTAATGTTATATTGCCTTTCGGATCGCTTATTGATGTTGCTAGGTTGGTTGTTGTTGTTGTTGATTTGGCCGAGTTAAATTCTCGGGGTTGGCCTATTTACAGGGGAAATCTTTTGCCCAAATTTCGTAGAATTAAGGGCTAATTTGGAATTAAATGCCCAAATGTCTATAGCTAATGTTTGGCATATTATGATTTATTTGTAGACCTTGGGCAACCCGAGACGTAGGTTGGAATTAGCTTGAGTTTGGATTAGCGTTGAGAGCGATCAAGGTATGTAAAGCGCAACCCTTCCTTCTTTTGGCATGCCTTAGTTGTAAATAGGCTATGATACGAGCCCCGAGGAAACTCTACTCTCGCGATCCAACCATGTCTGTGATTATTATTTGTTTCTTGGTCTTCGTATGCATGATATGATGGAATATTGGCCCCTATGTCTTTTGTATGACTAAGTTTCAAAAGTTGCATAAAAGTTTGGTTTTAAAAAGAGTTTTGTTCCTAAATGATTCGAAAACTACGAAAGTCCGTAACTTTCACAGACAGAACCGGATCGCTTCGATATGCTCAAAAATGACTCCATGATGTATGATGACTATGTTTTCCATAGGCGGGCCTGACTTGGATCGACACCCGTCCGTGGGTCCCGCGACTTCCCTTTATGTACTTCTGACGACTTTTGAAAGAATATGATATGATTATGATCCCGATTTCAAGTATGATCAGTTTACTTACCTTTTGAGTTTATGATAATGATCTTATGCACATGATTTTGATACATAACTATGGTTTCAAGTTCGGGTTAATATGTTCACGAGTGGCATTCGAAAGAAGATTCGATTTGACTATTGTCTTGGTTTTGGAAATAATAGTTCGCTTCGACTATTTTATTGAGTCTCAGTAATGACGACTATGTTTTTGATTTCCACAAGCTATGTCATATGATCTTGACACGTACCTACAATTTCTAAAGTGCTACTTGATATGTTCCCGAATGATTTTCGGAAGGAACTTGACTTATTTGTTACTTAGCTTTTAAATGAGATTTCGTTTGATTATGTTGTTGAGTACGTGATGATGATTTGTGTATATGGTTTCTCACTACTACTGCTCGTGCGAGCTATTATGATCCCTTTCCTTGCGTCCGGGCCGGGGCATGTATTCGTGCACGATTCTACGGTATGATTCACCGCGCTCACTAGAGGGCTGGGGCATGTTATATGATATGATAATGATATGATGATATGGGGAGGTGGCCGGATGGCATATGATGGCGCGGGGCGGGGCACGTTATATGTATATGATATGATGATTTTACTTACCGCGTCCCTCATTAAAGGGCGGGGCACGTTATATGTATATGTATCGATGGTTTTACCTACCGCGCCCCTCACTGAGGGCCGGGGCACGTTATATTTATACATGTGTACGAGATGATTTTCTGACTCTGTTTCTCCGTCCCATGATGAGCTGAATATGAAATGGATACGTATGATTTATGTTTCAAAGGCAAGTGTTATGATTTTCTGGTTATTGTGCTACTTTTTGCCTCCTCGTTGCAGTACGATTATGTTTATGACATTCCATGCTTTACATGCTCAGTACATATTCATCCGACCCCTTTTTTCGGGGGTAAGCGTTTTGCCCGCAGTACAGATTTTTGTGATTCCGGCTTAGGATTCCCATCTTCGGTCTTGGAGTGCTCCTTTGTTTCGGAGCCCACTTTTTGGTACATATTCGTTCGTGGCATATGTATTTGTTTGTTCGGGGGTACGGCGGGGCCCCGTCCGTCATATGAACGTTGGTTTGTTTAGAGGTCTATAGACGTATATGTGGGTTAGGCCTATTATAATACCATGTGTGTGTTTGTATGTTCTAGGTTACGGGCGAACCCGTTTCCGTGGCGACCTTGTCGGCTAGCCTACGTACACATGTTTTGGGGCCGTTGCGCCATTTGATAGCCTTGTCGGCTTTTGATATACATATGTTGTGTTTGAGATGTGTCTGAGACAGTTTGATATAATCTGAGACAGCGTTTGATATTTGTGTCTGTATAAACCATCTGTGTGTGATTCGGATTTGATGAATGTGTTTGGGTGCCCAACTCGGGCACTAGTCACGGCCTACGGGGTTGGGTCGTGACAGAAGTGGTATCAGAGAATTCGTCCTCGGAATATCAAGGTTGACCGTGTCTAGAAGAGTCTTGTTTATCGGTGTGTTGTGCACCACGTCTATAAACGAGGAGGCTACGGGACATTTAGGATGTTATCTTTCCTTCGATCTTAGATCGTGTGATTTTTTTTGTTATTAGGATGACTCTTCTCTGCGACGAAATGTTATGATTTCAGCGATGACTCGAGAAGGCCATATATATATATAGACAAGTCTACGGCGGCCGGTGGACCGGCCATGCCGGATAGCTACTAGGGCCCGTGCCCGGCGAGCTCTAGATTGTGCCTCTTGATGGCTGGATTAGTCACGCTAATCTTCTATCGGAGAGGGATTTGGAGCGGCCACGGCGGGGACGAGCGGCTCCACCGCCAGCCCCTGAGGTTCGAGCGCCCGCGCCTCCAGCTCCCCAGCCAGGGGCGGATGTTGGTAGGAGATTTGACAGTGCAGGTTATTCAGGAGCTGGTCAGAGCTCATGGCCAAGTTTGCGGTCGGACTCTCTTGAGCCGCTTACGAGGCCGTTTATGCCACGGTGTCCTCGGTATTATTTGCACCGTCTTGGAGAATTTCGCGTTACGGCGCTTGTTTCACTTGCGGCCGTCAAGGCCATGTTATGAAGTGTCCGTACGTGGAGGTGGTTCGGGGTGGGACGGCTCGGCCCCTACGGGTCGGTTCTTTGGTTCGTCCTCTTCTACGGTTATGCGCCCTCGGGGCGGGGGTATGCGCACCGGCGAGGCGTGGTAGAGGCCGTGGCGGAGCCTCCAGTTTTAGCGGTCCTTCGAACCGCCTATATGAGTTGGCCAATAGACAGGAGCAAGGAGCGTCACAAGATGCGGCTACAGGTATATGAATCCTTCCTGAGATATATGTTGTTATGTATGTATATTGCTGTATGGTTGATATTTAATAGCCGTAAGCAGAAATTTAAGGACCGATAATCGAGTATTCACAAATTAAGGCGATTAAGGTATGTTTACCATTATAGTGAATCTGGAAGTCGAGGACGGAAAGTAATCGTATTCGTAAGTAAAAGGTGAACGCGGGGGATCGAGAAGGGTAAAATGGTAATTGTGTCGTGAGAACGTTTTGAAAATTGTTAAGACTTCAATTTACTCCGAGGTGTGTGTCGAAGGTCATGCGGTGACGTGAACGCTATCGACTAATATTAAAGCACCGTATTTCATCGAGTTCGAGGTTAAGCGTCTTTGAGTGAGAGAAATTTTGGGATGGGTGACCCCCCGGGGAAGTTTTACGAAAATCTCACAAATTCGGACGAAAAGAGGCAAATGAGAAGCTAGAATAATCCAAAGGAAGTTAGAGTGTGCGGAGTGGGTCGGAACCTTAAGTGGTCACATAGAACGAGGCAGATTAGACCGGTAAAAAGGAAGAAGATGTATCACGATTTTGGAATTAGGGTGAGTTCGAACAGTGTTTGGAAATATTTTGTAAGTCAGACGATAGCGACTACATGTCTGTGTATGTGTGTAATGTCTCATACCTGGTTTTATTGGCAGATGCAAGTGCAAGATGTAAGGATTGCAACATAATGTGTGACCGGAAAGTTGAAAGGCGAGATCTAAGCAAAGGAACAATAAAAGAGTTCGAGTTAAAGATAAAAAGATGACTTGAGAAACTGACAATGAGATAAAAAAGGAAAGAGGGAATGTGACTGGTAGATACGACTGCATGCTATGATAATAAAAGTGAATTTCCCCCGAGATCCTTATATGACTTTATAAGACTAGTTGAACATTCGAGGACGAATGTTCTAAAGGGGGGAAGGATGTTATATCCCGTATTTTGTACATTGGGATAATCCGGTTTAACTATGATAAGTTAGGGACAAAACCATTCCGGGATACAAAGTCGGGATTTTTGACCTTCGATTTCATTTTAAGACATAACTTGTGCATGAATTTGTTGGCATGGAACACTTAGGAAATTTGGGACCAAAAGTGGAATATTTGGAAGTTTGAAATTCATGAAAATTGGCAATGTTGGCCAAGTGGCTTGAATTGGTCCCACACACTTTGTGGACAATTTTAATTGGTCCAACACATGTGTGTGGGCCATGGACACTAGTGCAATTTAAGTGGAAGCTTAAAAGATGACTTCTAAGTCATCTACATCCATTCTACACTTAGCAAAAAAAAGTAAGAAGTTGAAGAACTCCTTAGAGAAGCTCTCGGCCAAGGAGCAAGAAAAGTGAAGTTCAATTCAAGCCATCCCAAAATTATTTTGTTGGTGCAAATCCACTAATTTGAGGTCCCTAAGTAACGTGGAAGTGTTATTCGGGTCATCCAACCATCCATTTTCATCCTTGCAAACCCTAGCCTATTTGTGAAGTTGAAGAAGAAAGGTAAGAATTATGTCACACCCCGACTTTACTAGGGTGTGATGGGCACCCGACCCCATATACGGAGCCGAGCGAACCCGCTGACTCATATTACATACGTAACCTCTCTAAACTTTTACATCAATAAGAAGTGGAAAACATAGCAAGGCTACTAAATCTTTTTTTTTTGAAAAACAAAATCTGGCTATGTGAAATCTGTAACACAAAATATAAGGACACATCGGCTGATGGAGCCCCTGACAGACTGACTCCCAATACCCACGACTCTGTCTGCAAAGTCTCTAACTTCGAACGAAGCATCATAGCATCTGTACTCTGACTCGGCAGCACTCCGGGACAAGTGGAGCCTACCAACTCTGCTGGAACATCCTCTATGTTATAATCAGCTTATCTGGATGTACCTGCGCGGCATGAAACGCAGCCCCCGAAGAAGAGGGGTCAGTACGAGCAATGTACTGAGTATGTAAGGCATGAAAAATAATACAAACAGGGATATAAGTATGAATAACAATACCATGGGATCATAGAACCTGTGATGAGATAAGAGGATAACCTATACATGTGAATGCCTTTTTGGCTGGATACCATGCATGCTTGTCTTTCCTTTTTTGAAAAAAAAACATTTCTTTTCATAGACACAGAAAATAGAACTTATATCGCATCATGTTATATCATATCAAGTCATAGTGTATCATATAGTATCATAGCACCGAACAGCGTCGGCTCGCCCACATTGCGCCGAAATACTCCGGCTCGCCCATAAATCCCGCGTCCGGCATCCCGCGTCCGGAATGATAAGCCAGCTGACCAGGTGGCAATGAAACATGTTTCCCTTCCCATTCCCCATGTATCCCTTCCCCCACCCCATGTACATATACATTTTTCATAGACATATGTCTTATAAGCATGCAGGAGAGCCCAAGAAAATCATGTATCCCTCGGAGTGACGTAAGGTCGGAAACCTCCGATTATATTATGGAATAACTATGGGCGCTTGTCTCACCTTGAAGGAACGATTTAATATAAGGCGAGACTATTAATAGAGAGTAATATCATGAGAAAACATAAAACAGGATCATAGGGCTTCGTTTCGTATACTTGGAATCTTTAAAAATAGTCATTATTCACGAATAGAGTTGGGAATTCAAGAAATAGCTTAACGTTCTCATATCGTCACTGAAATCATGAACTTGGAACCCTTAATCATGGAATCATCATGGTCATATTCATCATGTAAACATTTTCTTCCTTGACATCATCCATGTCATTGTAGAACATGTTCATCGTCATTGTTGTAAAACTTACTTTACCATAAACCTTTGTTCTGGGAAAATACGGGCACTTTGGAAAACATTTACTAGCTATCGGAGGAGAAGAATCATGCCTTCGAATCACTGGATTAGTTAAACACTATTGCTTAGTAATCGGAATGATAACCAAGAGTTTTCCTTTAACTTTAGTACGGAAACAAGTCAAGTGGAATAATAGAAGGGCATTCGGGAATAGCGGGCCCACCTCGGGGCAATAGAAGTGGCGTGCACCAAAACTACATACGATAAGTTTCATGGAGCCGTTTATGAGGGTTTTAGTGTAATCCGGTTTCGTTTGACAAGTTATAGACGTTGGGTACAATTATTCCATAAAATATGAAGAACTTAATTCAAATCTATTGAATGAGAAAGGGTTAATTTCAATCTCGGACTTCTAGGAATAGGATCATCCCTGAGGTTCTTATTCAAGCCTATTATGTCTAAGACATGCCAAAGAAGGGAGAGTGAATCCTTACATACCTTTTCCGCCTTGTACGCCGCTCCAAATTCAGCTTCCAATTTTGCCAAAATCTACAGTTTGGTCACAGATACCAAACATTGGTTATAAGACTTTAGGAATTTAATCTTAAATCAACGCTCGTCTTGACTTCTCAAATAGATTCACTTATATTCTGCCGAAATTTCGGAAAGATCTCCCCTGTAAATATACCATCCCGAGAATATAACTCGGCCAATGTCAATCAACAACAATCCGGGAATTCAACCCGGCCAAACTATCAACAATACTAACAATTATTCTAGCAACACTTCAATATTCAATTCTATTCAATTCAATCCAAAATCTTCCAAATGCCATAAGAACATTAACAATACACTTCTTTCTTTCAAATTCATCAACCATGCCAACAATCCGCATGTTAACGACATTTTTTTCACAAACACAAGAAACTACATTTGAAACCACATTATGTTCTAAATCAGCCCGCAACCAATTACAACCTCAATTTGCATCATCAAACCTTCATTTTCATCACATAATCCACAACAAGCAACAATTAACTTACTACATAAAATTAGTTCATCATGTTCCACCAA
Source organism: Lycium ferocissimum (assembly GCF_029784015.1). Taxonomy (NCBI): domain Eukaryota; kingdom Viridiplantae; phylum Streptophyta; class Magnoliopsida; order Solanales; family Solanaceae; genus Lycium; species Lycium ferocissimum. The sequence continues at coordinate 42,843 of NW_026713124.1, forward strand.
AATCATTTCGCCCTACACGGCCAAGTTTCATCATACATAAATTCATGAGGTTTATCTATTCCTTCTCATTACAACATGCTCAACTATCCATAACACAACAATCCACACATGCTAAGTAAATTCACTCCTTACTTCTACATAACATCTTATACACACGGCTACAACTATATACATATTTCCATAAATTTGCCATCTTTTCCATACATTAAAACAACAAGCAACACACTTCATGAAATTAATTCATCATTCTTTCATGCAACAACACACACACACGGCCAACACCATGCATTCACTTATGGCCACACCCACAACTTCCATATTTCATGAATTTCATCCATGTTCACACTCCACAACATTCACAAACCATGCATACATATGAAAATGAAGAGTAAACCTTACCTTCTCCACTCAACTTCTTCACTTGGCTAGGGGTTGAAATTGCCCAATTTAATGGTTTGCTTGCTTCAACAACCTCCCCATGTTAATGAGGGCCTTCAACTTAGTTGAAATACTAGAAGAAATAAATTTTTCTTGATCAACTCCATGGAGTCACTCCTCCATAGCTATGGCCGAATGGCCCCTTAAGTTTTTCTTCCTCTCTTTTGTTCTTGCTCTCTCTCCAAATGTGTCTTGAATTAAAGATGAACTCATATATATATATGTCACACCCCAATTTCCGATAGGGCATGATGAGATACGGCTCCCGACCCTTACTTAGGGCCGAGCGAACCCGAAAATAGAACTCTCGTAATCCACATAACCATACCGGGCCCACAAAACAAAACACGCGCACGCAATGAAAATTTTTCGTAAAAACAAACATGCCTTTCGTTTTTTTTTCAAAGCAAATAAAAATGCACTATTAATCGTATGAAACCGTAATATAAGGCACAACTTTAAAAATAGTCATTATTCGTGGTTGGGATATAGCCGCTTGCCAAACACATCGGTAGCATAATGCATACAAACACACCGGCTTACATAGTGCTTACAAAAAAATACCCGACATATCATACACTCGATTTAAACACTATTGCGTCGGAATGATAACCGCAAAGTCTCTACTAACATCTCGGATACCATACAAGCACTCGGACTCGGCGTTTGAAAGATTCGGAAGAAATGGAACTCACCAATCCAATTATGTGGAACATCTTCGCTAACATCACCTACTCATCCGTGGGTACCGCGTGGCATGAAACGCGACTTCTCAAATAGATTCCCCCGAAGAAAGGGGGGTCGATGCTTAAATATGTAACAATTATCGAGCATGTAAAGCATAGCATACATCAATCGAGGCCTTAACCGAAGTAAGAAATACAAAAAAGTGAGCACAATAACCGGAATACTAAAGGCTTATATCCGAAACACAAATCGTATCCGGCCCATAACTGGGGACCATGGGTGACACACGCGAATAATCATCATACTCATACCGTACACGTCATATCCTGTCATACGAGATAACATCAACCGATGTGGGATTTGCCTAGACCAATGTGGGATTTGCCTCGACATTGGGTTTGCCCCACCATCGGTGAACAAACTCATCATATCGTCATACATCATCACATATCATATATATATATGCGGTCCATAGGACCCGGCGGACGAACGTGGTCGCCACCCTACGCGGCGCCACAACACAAATAAAAAGATAACACCGAAGTTTCAAATCTCCGTACAACCCCAAAAATAACACACCATCACAACATATCATAAGCCATATCACAAAGATAACTCCACAAACGGAACCCGGCCCTGTGGCGAGGTCTCGGGAACCGTAACACGGCATAACACCCGAGTATATCATAGTGCGCGACACGATCATATACCGGCCGGAGATCCGGTGAAAGAGGTAACACGTAACGCACGAGCGGATCGTAAGTAACCACACGCATATCGACATCATCACGGACTAACCGAATGATCAAAACGAACCCTCTTTTTGAAAATCCAAACCATAGTCAAATCAAGTTTTCTCCGAATCTCGCTCGGGACATATCAAACCGTCGTTACGTATCAAAATCATGGGCATAAAATCCTTATTTCCAACTCGACAGACAAATAAATAATCATGCTTGGGATCGGAAAAGTGGTCGTATTAAATCCCTTTTAAAAATAGGTCATTTAAAACCGACATAAAAAAGTCGCGGGACCCACGGGCGAGCGTCAACCCAATCCGGGCCCGCCTATAAAAATTTAAGTCCTTACTCGTCATGAAATCATTTGCGAAGAAATCAAAGCGATCCGAGCTCTCTCTTGAAAGTTACGGTCGTTCGTAGTTTCGAAATCGTTTAGGAACATATTTCTTTTGAAAACAAAACTCTTCTTCGAAAATATAACTCTTTTGCAACTTTAGAAATTTTAATGATACAAAAGACGTAAGGGTCATAAATCGACCGCATTAAGGATACGAATATCAAGAAACATATAAGAATCGCTTACGCAACATTTCAAACTCAATCATATCCAAGACATACGGACCATACTAAGGATGCCAACATCAAAGCAAATACGAATCACAAACATACTCGAAATTTACGAATGGAGTTACCCCGAGGCACAAATCATGTCATACCCTAATCCCGTCTAAGACATGCCAAAAGAAAAGAAGGGTAGACTTCACATACCTCGATTGCTTCCTAAGCTAATCCAAACTCAAGTCTCGGCTTCTCAAAATCTACAATAAGGTCATTATGCATTAACCATTAGTCATAAGCATCGAGAGATCCAATTCCAAGTTTGCACTTTATTTACGAATTTTAAAAGCATTTCCCCTATAAATGCAACAACCCCGAGATTTCAACTCGGCCAAATTCATCAACAACAATACCAACAAACATTCTAACAACATCAACCATTTATTCAAAACGCACTTTATCATCAACAACCTTCTTTCGCACAATGCGACGACATTCCAATTACGTTCAAACCAACATATATAATCAATTCAATATCATTGCTCACGCGTTCAAATACCAACTCAAAACCATTCAAACATGATTCAATAACATTTCCAACAATCCACAAAAATATTCAAACAATCCAAATAATATGCCATAGAACCCGAAACCTTCCCAACTCAACATGAACAACCATAACATATTTCTTCCTTCCAAATTCATAAACTTCACTAACAATCCGCACGTTAACAATATTATTCACGTAAATTCCGAAACCATATTAAAATCACATTATCTTCTCTAACAACTTACAAACGACTCCAACTTCCATTTAAATCATTAAACCATCATTTTCGTTATGGAATCCATATCAACAACAACCAAAATATTAAATAAAAATTAGTTCATCACTCCAACATAACCAACACCTACACGGCTTCACTTCAACACACCATATTTCATGAATTTTCACACACCACAACACATATAAACCATCCATAACATGTGAAAAGAGGATTAAAACTTACCTTCTTCAACATTTTCTTGTTCCCATGCTCCTCTAATTCCAAATGAAATTATATTCGTGACTATGCGCTGCCCGGACTTCGATTGGTACTTCATTACTTGAAATCTCACTCAAAATCCTCAATTGTTGTGATGTATATTTGCTCCCTTTGTCGCTGAATTTTCTCGGAAAGTTTTGGAAGTTTTGAGATGAAAAAAAATGAGATTTTAACCCTTAAAACGGACTCTGAAGTCGGTTTTACCGTAGCTACATCGTAGCAGTATCTTAGCGGTATATGCTTGTGCGGTGCCGCGGGAATACTGTTTCTGCGTCGACAGTTCAATTTGTAACGTCTATAATTCTCTACTCCGATGTCCTATCAATGAACGGTTGATTGAATTACAAACTAGACTCGACGAACTTCATTTTAGGACTTTGAACCACCTTAAAACTCCGCATATACTATGAGATATGCGCCTCCAAAGTTAACTAAAATCCGTCCCGCGTTTCTCAAATTTTCGTCGAACTTATTTTCTTCAATTTGCTCAATCCCGAAATATTCCGAAATTCTCCATACATGATATTTATCACTTATTACACTAATAATGGCCATGTTCCCGTGTTTCAAAATATTCTTTCCCGACTACGACTTACGAGATCGTAATTCACCCTTTTTCTTCATTGTTACGTACTTTCCATGGCTTGTGCCTTTCAAAATATCTCATTACTACGATGAGGTACACGTCAAACTCATGCTCTGAAAACAAGGGGTATAACAATATATATATAACTCCTCAAGCATGTGAGGGGCACATGCCCCTCTCTCCATTTCTCTAGATTTTTCTTCTTTTTTCTTGAAATTTTCCTTAAAACTAAAAGATGATTCCTAGTCTTGCCATGTACACTTTGGCCTATGTATTTCCATCACATGGCCAATATGCCCTATTTGGAACCTTCATGAACTCCTTTTGTGAAATTCCCGTTTTGCCCCTCGACTTTCCTTAATATTATCATTTCGCCCCTAGCCTTCCACATTGTTTCCATGACCCCTTCGTGAATTTCCCTTTCTTCCCTTAACCTTTCTCAACATTTCCATGCTACCGATGTTCATGAATAATATTTATAACCAACTTGTACATTGAAATACATTTTTGAAAATGGTCTCGCCCTTAACTTTCCACGTCGACTTTGAAATTTCCAAACGTACAAAGTACGGGCTATAACAAATTAATAGTGTTTTATGTGTTATAAAGGTTGTATGCATGTTGTAGTATGTTAAAATGGATGAAAATCATGAGATATGGCATGTTGGAGTTGAGGTTGTGTGTAGTGTATGGCCGTGTGTGTGTGGTGTGTTGTGTTGTGTTGAGGCAATGAATTAAAGTCTAGTTAGCATGTTGTGAGTGTTGTAGAGTGAAGAAATGGATGAGAATCATCAATATGTATATATGTAGTGTTGGCCGAAAATGGGCCATATTATGTGACAAGGAATGGATTAATGTTAATTAGTATTTTGGTTGTTGTCGTTATGCATTCTAGGTTGGCGATAGTAGTTTAATGACTCAAATTGATACCGTAAGTGTTGTGGGCTGAATTGGAGATTATTGTGCATTTGATGTAATTTTTATATTTAAGAGAATAACATTGTTAGAATGTGGATTATTGGTGCAAATCATGATTTGGAAGTGAGGGATGTGTTATGGGTGTGTTCTCGGGTTGGGGGCTATTTTCGGGTGAGTTGGAGTGTTATTTGGGATGTTTGAAATGTTGCATGAATTGCTTAAAACGTCTTTGAATATTGTTGGTATGGGTTCGGGTTAGCATTTGAATGTATAAGCGTTGATGTTGGCTTGAATGTAAGCCGTTGAATGGAAAGTATTGAATGTTGTCGAATGATATAAAAGAGAGTTACTAATTTTATATTGCCTTTCGGATCGCTTATTGATGTTGCTAGGTTGGTTGTTGTTGTTGTTGTTGTTGATTTGGCCGAGTCAAATTCTCGGGGTTGGCCTATTTACAGGGGAAATGCGCAAATTTCAGAATTAAGGGCTAATTTGGAATTAAATGCCCAAATGTCTATAGCTAATGTTTGGCATATTATGATTTATTTGTAGACCTTGGGCAGCCCGAGACGTAGGTTGGAATTAGCTTGAGTTTGGATTAGCGTTGAGAGCGATCAAGGTATGTAAAGCGCAACCCTTCCTTCTTTTGGCATGCCTTAGTTGTAAATAGGCTATGATACGAGCCCCAAGGAAACTCTACTCTCGCGATCCGACCATGTCTGTGATTATTATTTGTTTCTTGGTCTTCGTATGCATGATATGATGGAATATTGGCCCCTATGTCTTTTGTATGACTAAGTTTCAAAAGTTGCATAAAAGTTTGGTTTTTAAAAGAGTTTTGTTCCTAAATGATTCCGAAAACTACGAAAGTCCGTAACTTTCACAGACAGAACCGGATCGCTTCGATATGCTCAAAAATGACTCCATGACGTATGATGACTATGTTTTCCATAGGCGGGCCCGACTTGGATCGACACCCGCCCGTGGGTCCCGCGACTTCCCTTTATGTACTTCTGACGACTTTTGAAAGAATATGATATGATTATGATCCCGATTTCAAGTATGATCGCTTTATTTACCTTTTGAGTTTATGATAATGATCTTATGCACATGATTTTGATACATAACTATGGTTTCTGAAGTTCGGGTTAATATGTTCTCGAGTTGCATTCGAAAGAAGATTCGATTTGACTATTGTCTTGGTTTTGGAAATAATAGTTCGCTTCGACTATTTTATTGAGTCTGTAATGACGACTATGTTTTTGATTTCCACAAGCTATGTCATATGATCTTGACACGTACCTACAATTTCTAAAGTGCTACTTGATATGTTCCCGAATGATTTTCGGAAGGAACTTGACTTGACTGTTATTAAGCTTTTAAATGAGATTTCGTTTGATTATGTTGTTGAGTCTGTGATGATGATTTGTGTATATGGTTTCTCACTACTCTGCTCGTGCGAGCTATTATGATCCCTTTCACCGCGTCCCGGCCATGGCATGTATTCGTGCACGATTCTACAAGTATGATTCACCGCGCCCCTCACTAGAGGGCTGGGGCATGTTATATGATATGATAATGATATGATGATATGGGGAGGTGGATGAGGATGGCATATGATGACTTCATTCACCGCGTCCCTCACTAGAGGGCCGGGGCACGTTATATGTATATGATATGATGATTTTACTTACCGCGTCCCTCATTAAAGGGCCGGGGCACGTTATATGTATGTTATACCCCGTACTTTGTACGTTGGAATATTCTAAGTCGGTTGCGAAGAGTTAAGGACAAGGTTGTAAATTTTTCCGATTTTGTTAAAAATGCATAAGTTGCACATTCATCTTTTTATTGGTAAGGAATGTTAAGGGTAAAATTGGAATAAGGAAAATTTGGAGTCAAAAGTGAATTATGAAAAGTTGAGCAATTCATGAAAATTAAGGGCTAGGAGTGAAATAAGTATTTCATGAAAGTAGCCAAAAATGGCCAAGTGGTCGTAGGCCCCACCTAAGAGTGGCCAATAATTTCAAGACATGGAATGGTACATGTTTTCATTTTACATTTGTAAGGGCCAAGCATATATTATGGATGACCAAGTCAAATTATTCATCTTTTATAATTTAAAGAAAAGTCTAGATAATTTGGAGACTTAATTTTCATGAAATTAAAAGCCATGTGACCATGCACATGACTTGTGGTCAAGGGCCACTTGGTTGGTTAATACATGGAAATAAAATATGACTAAGTCATCATTTGTATCATCTTTAGCATCTAGAAATTTCAAGAAAAATGGAGGAGAAAAAGGAGAGGCCAATTCGGCCAAGAAGGGAAAATGGAGGTCAAGAAAATAGCCATCAAAAAAATTATTTCTTCTATGTTTTCCACTCTTTGGAAGGTGCTAAACAACATGGGGGAATTGGTAGAACAAGAAAATCCTTGGTTCATGCAAATCCTCAACCCAAGCCAAGTGAAGAACAAAGTGGAAAAGGTGAGGTTTAATCTTCCTTACATGTTTTATAGGTGTTTGTGCATGTCGTGAAATGTAGGAGTGAATGAAGTCCATGAAAATATGGTGTTGGGGTTGTGGCCGTGTAAATATGTGTGTGTGTAGAAATGATGAACTAATTTTATTTAGTATGTTTTGGTTGTTGTTGTATGGATACTATGGTGAAAATGAAGAATTAATGCATTAAGTTGAAGGTAAAGTTGTATATGGGCTGTTTTGGAAGCCAATGTAATCTTAATATAGTTTCTTGTAATTATGAGATTAATGTTGTTAAAGAGTAGATTGTTGGTGTAGTTCATGAGTTCTAGAAGAAAGAAATGCGTTAGAGTGGTTATGTTGAGTTGGGGAGAGATTTCGGATAAGGTGGAAGTATGGTTGGGTTGTTGGAAATATTATGTTAATTGTTTAAAGTGTACTTGAATATCGGTTGAATGGCTTTGGATTAGTAATCGAATGTATAAACGTTGGTATTGGTTTGTATGTAAGTAGTTAAAGTGAGTATATTGGAATATTATGAATGTTGTTGAATTATCTAAAAAGGGCTACTAATGTTAGAAATGCATTTTGAATTGATTGTTGATGTTGTAGTTTGGTTGTTGGTGTTGTTGTTGTTGAAGTTGGCCGAGTTAAATTCTCGGGGTGTCGTAGTTACAGGGGAGGTGCTGCCCAATTTTCTGTAGAACTGGGTAATGGTTTGGAATTGAATTTCCTAAATACTTATAGCTAATGGTTGATATTCATTGACGTCGTGTAGACTTTGGAGAGCCGAGGCCTGAGTTTGGAGTAGCTTAAGGAGCGGCCAAGGTATGTAAAGCTTATCCTTCTTTCCTTTTGGCATGTCCTAGACACGCAAGTAAGTTATGATGTATTATGAGCTTCGGGGGAAATTCTATTCGTAAAGTCCGAGCATGTTTACGATGCTTATTTGCTTCTTGATGTTGGCATCCTTACATGGTTAAGCTATGGCTTATATGTCTTGTATGATTGGTTTTCAAAAGTTGCATAAAAGTTGGTTTTTTTTTTTAAAAAAAAGAGAGTTTTGTTCCTAAACGATTCCGAAAACTACGAACGTCCGTAACTTTCACAAACGGAACCGGATGGTCTCGATATGCTCAAAAATGATTCCATGATGTATGACGACTATGTTTTCCATAGGCGCCGGCTCTACGGTCGACACCCGTTCGTGGGTCCCGCGACTTTCCTTTATGTACTTCTCCGATGACCTTTTGAAAAGAATTCAATATGACTATCTTTCCGACCCCGAGTATTATTACTTATTTATCGTTGAGTCCGAATAAGGATTTTTACGTATGTGATTTTGATACGTGACTATGATTTTCGAAGTTCGGTTTTGATATGTCCCGAGTGACATTCGGGAGGAAAATCGATTTGACTACTTTTGTGGCTTATAAACGATGGTTCGTTTTGATTAACCTATTAAGTCTTTGAAAATGTTTTAAACTCGTATTTGGTTACCACGGTTGTTCATGCGTTGTTACATTTCCGCCTGTTCCGGCCGCGGGTCACGTATATACGTGATATTACCGTCGGGTTCCCCGGCCGCGTACGTGTATATGTGATATTACCGGGTTCCCCGGCCGCGGTACGTGTGTATGTGTATGTGTGTGTGTATATTGACCGCCGGATACTTTGACCGCGGTATGTGTGATATTGGCCGGATACTTGACTGCCAGATGTGTGATATTGACCACCGGATACTTGACCGCGTGTGTGTGTATATGTGGTATGTGATATGTGATAATATGATGATTAAATTTCACCGAGTCCCCACCGGGAGGGCCGGGACACGTTATATGTTATATGTGTGTATTCGAAGTCTGATATGTATTCTGAGGTATGAGGTGTATTCTGAGGTATGATATGTATTCCGAAATACGATGTGACACGAAGTCTGATATGATATATGATAACATAATGGTATGATGATTGTTTACTCTTGTTTCTAAGTCCCCTGATGATTCGGATATGATATGGATATGCACGAATTAAGTTTTAAAAGTAAGTCTTGTGGGTTCTGCGTATTGCACTATTTTTCGGTACTACTTACTTCGGTTATGATTTCGCTCGTATTTTTCGCTTTGCATACTCGGTACATATTCGCACCGACCCCTTTTTTTCGGGTCGCATTTCATGCCGCGTACCCACGGATGAGAGAAGATGTTCCCCGTGGATTGCGAGCTCCATTTCCTCCGGAGCGCTTGTCGAGTCGTAGTACTTTTGTATGGTATCCGGAGTTAAGTTAGAGGCTTTGCGGACGGTGTCGGTGTGTGATATGTCGATTTTGTGAGCGGCTGCGTAAGCCGATGTATTATTATGCATTATGCTGCAAATTTATTTTGTAATCGGCTATGTAAGCCGATATGTCAGTACACATTATGTTACAGATTCGTTACGGCTACAGATTTTATTTGATTTGAAAAAGACGAAAAGTATGATGTTCTTTGAAAATTTCCTTTTTTGCATTTTGACGCGTTTTACGGGCCCGAAAGATGATTATGTGTATTACGAAAGTCCGCGGGTTCGGCTGCCCTAGGTGAGGTCGGTGCCCATCACACCTCGTTCGGATTAAGGGTGTGACAATGTATATGTATCCGATGGTTTTACCTACCGCGCCCTCACTGTAGGCGGGGCACGTTATATTTATACATGTGTACGAGATGATTTTTCGACTCGTTTCTCCGTCCCATGATGAAGCCGAATATGAAATGGATACGTATGATTTATGTTTCAAAGGCAAGTGTTATGATTTTTTCTGGTTATTGTGCTACTTTTTGCCTCCTCGTTGCAAAGAAGATTATGTTTATGACATTCCATGCT
>NW_026713125.1:0-28584 GCF_029784015.1 Lycium ferocissimum
GTTTGGAGATGCGTATAGATCATCGATTCTACCTCGTGCATGATATTGTTACTTTCTTCGCCGAGTCCGGGCCGGTACCATCGTGCACACAATGCGAAGTATGATGAGCGACTATTATTATGGTGCTATGATGTGTCCGGCACGCCGAGCCCCTTTTGGCCGGGTACCGTGGTTATGTGATATGATGTGTGACGGAGATGCGGGGAGATCGAAAACTTCCGAAGTATGATGTGTTGTGGCGCCCAAGGCGGGGAGGGCGACCACGTTCGTCCATCGGAACCCATTATGGGCCGCATAGGACATATGATATGCTATTGTTTGATCGATGATATAATGAGTACGTTCGATGATGCAATATTCGATAATGCGATGATTACGTTTCTTCGAGTCCCTCGGCGGAGGGCGGGACACGTTATGTGTTATATATACATTCGAAATACGATCTTTTTATTCGGAGCGGTGGTGGGGCAAACCCGGTGGCGAGGCAAAATTTCATTTGGTTTAGGCGAATCCCACATCGGTTAATGTCGGTTATTATGATATGATCTATTTTCTACACATGTAAGACGTAAATGTTTTCGAACGAGAAAGAAGAATAAGCTAAGCCTTCTGATACTCTGATTACTAAATCTGTTTTCTGTACTTCGCTTATGATTTCCAAATTAATATGGTTATGATATGTTTTGCTCACCGGCATATGTATATACAGGAAAAGTGTTGCACAGGCAAGTTACGACTCTCCGGTTCCTATACTTGCTTTCTGTGATTTTTCATTCTGGTTATGATTACGTCAATGGATTTTTTACGCTTTACATACTCGGTACATATTCCGCATCGACCCCCTTTCTTCGGGGTCGCATTTCATGCGCGCGGTACACCCGAGGTGAGCTAAAGGTATTAGCGAGAAGATGTTCCGGCGGGATTGGCGAGCTCCACTTGCTCGAGTGCCGCCGAGTCGAGTTTGTCTGTGTTATGATATCCGAGTCATGTTAGAGACTTTGCAGACAGAGTCGCGTGTATAAGATGTCAGTTGGGAGCGGCTCTATAAGCCGTCGTATTGTCATTCATGATATTAAAGATTTTGTACGGTCGCAAGTTGTGTTTGATTTGAAACGATATAAAGTATGTTCGTTTTCGTACAGATTTTATTATGTATTTATGATTTGGTCGAGGGCCCAGTGTGAGTACGAGTATTACGATAGTCTGAGGGTTCGCTCGGCCCTAGATAAGGGTCGGGTGCCCATCACACCCTATCGGAAATTGGGGTGTGACAAATTGGTATCAGAGCGGTTCGTCCTAGGGGGTTGTCTGCAAAGTCGTGTCCGGTAGAGTCCTGTTTATGGTGTGAAGCGCGCCACATTTATAAACAGGAGGCTACGGGGCATCTAGGATGGTTACTCTTCTTTGGCATCTTAGATTGTGCTGTAGAGCCAAGTTATAGGAAATTCCCGACATTGACCCTTGATTTCGGCAGAGGACTGACGTTGACAGGCGGAAGCGACTAGCGGTATGGAAGGGTACAAAGCACGCAGGTAAGTAAAGATACGAAAGATATATGTTAAGTAAGGCATTGGCATACGATTGGAAGGCAAAGTTGGAAATTGAAAAGGAAGGTAAGCAAGAGAGTGTGACACGTGTAGCCGCGTCGAGCATATGAGGTAAATCTAATATCTTCGGACCCGGTGAATATTGAGAGTCCTGTGTGGCTACGATACGATACAATATGACATGATATGTATATATGATGATGGCCCTGTGAGGCACTGTTGGTATTTCCTGCGTGCAGGTTTTGGGATAGTAAGAAATACAGAGGAAACTCTGCCGAAATTTTTCTAGAAATAATACGAGAATGGGATACAAGTTGGAAAATATTTTTGAAAAGGTCGGGTTAATAGTAGCAATGAAAGTTGACTGAGCTGTAAAGCACGGCTGCCCTCTAGGAATAAGTTAACTGTGGAATGAGTGGTGAAATAGTAAATAAGACGTCGGTGGAAATATGGTAGTAAGGAAATTTGGAAGGACTTGTGCTACTAGGCGATAAGAAAAGTGTTATACCTATTTTAGGTATTCTCGGAATGGTAGGAATTAAGGTTCTAATTGGATTCTACTTAGTGTGCATGGGATGTTTAAGGAAATATTGATGCGGAAATATTAAGGAAGGTTAAGGACATTGTAATGCATTGATCATGTTTGGCTCATAAGTTGGTTATGGAAAAATTTAGATGTGGAAATATCGGAAAAGACTAAGGGCAAAATTGGAATGTCGGAAAATGGTTTCATGAATCACCAAAAATATGGGCTAAGTAGTTGGGCTTGGAAATGGAAAAAAAAAATAAGAAATCAAGGCCCAAGTGATGAGGGTGGCCGGCCATGGTCCAAAAAAAAAAATGGTCCAAGCCCATGAATTAATCATGTGACAAGGTCATGTGACAAATTAAATTTATAAGGGGCAAAGGTTCATTATTTCTCTAGAATTTTCAAGACAAGAAAAGGAGGAGAAAAACAAGACAAACCAAGAACAAAAAAAAATAAAGGCCATTCGGCCAAGAAGGTGGGAAACCAACCCTCCAAATCTTGATTCCAAAAATTGTTTTCTTGCTATATTTATACTAATTCAAGGTTCCTTTACAACTTGACGTAATTGGTTTGGAAGATTAAGTCTTGGTTTCTTCAATTCAACACTTGAGGAAGTGAAGAAGTTTGAAGAACAAGGTAAGAATTCATCTCCTCTAATTGTGTTTTGAAGGTTAGTTTGTGTTGTGGTGCATGTAAATGAGTAGGACATATTGAAATATAGGAGTTTGCATGGCGGAAGGGCATGTATGTAAATGGCCGTGTGTAGGCCTTAGTGTATAGGGTGATTGTTTTGGATTTTATGTTGTATTATGATTGTAGTCGTTGTGGAATTTGCTTTAGAAATGAAAGTTGAATGAAAACCGATTGAAATTGAGAAATGCCAACATGGCCGTGTGGTGTGAGCAATGGAATAGGAATGGATTTATTTTGTTTAACATGCTAATTGTGTTGTTGTGATCTTTACAACGTAAACGAAGGATATATGGGTTAAGTTTGCATGAAAATGGAAGGTAGAGGATCATGTCATACTAATGTAATTTTATGGTATTAAGTTGATGAAGTTGTTTAAGTGTAGATTGTGGTTGTTGTTAATGAATTTGAGAAATGATAACGTGTTATGAATAGGTTGTCGAAGAATGGAAGTTTTGGACGAATTATGGTTTCGGTGGAGAATTTGTGTATTTTGCGAATAATGTGTGAAATTATATGAAATGTCTCCAAATGATGTTGGGATGACCTTGGTAAGTAAATGAGTATATAAACATTAATATGGGTTTGAAATGTGAAGTTAGTTTAGAAGTTGTTGCTTTATGTCGAAAGAAGACTATTTGTGATTAGTATGCGATTCTTGTTGTGAATTAATGTTGTTGGTTGGGTTGTTGATGACACTTATGCCGAGTTGAATTCTCGGGGCGGCATATTTATAGGGGAGGTGCTGCCCAAATTTTTGTAGACAAGTATTGGTCAAAAATAGAATTTCTAAGTCTCATGAATAGTAATTGGTCAAAGTGACCATTTGCAGATTTTTGACGAGACGGGATTGAAGTTTTGGCAAGCGTGAAGGACAAGAAAGGTATGTAAAGCTTACCTATTCTTTATTTGGCACGTCCTAGACCTATTAGGCCGAAAACGGAACTTTAGGGATAATTCTGCTCCCAGAAATTCGAGTTTGATTTTGAATACTATTCATTCAATACAATTGAATCATAAAGCTTGTTTTTGGATATAAGAATGCTTAACCTTCGTATCTCTTGCAAATGAATCCGAATAGCTCCGAAACTTTCTCAAATAACTTTATGGAGCCCAATGATTAAAATTTACGCCCGCCACCTCATTTGACCCGAGGTGGGCCCGCTATTCCCGAACTTACTTCTATTATGCAAATGAATGATTTTTGAACAATATTTAAAAGAAAACGTTCTAGCTACTCTTCTATTTATTACTTAAAAACTGTTTTAAATATTCCGTTAAGTTCTATGACGTGCTTTGATATGTATCACGAATCCGAATATTCCGTTCCGACATAATCCTTCGTGATGTCCGAAAGGTACGTACTATGACTCCGTCCGATTTCATTGATTTGATTTGTCATCTGATATGCCTTCATCGAGTCTCTGGAAATATATATATTATTTTTATTGCATTAGTTTCTCACTACTCCACTCGTGGATGCCTCAATATTTCCCCCCGAGCCGGGCCGGGATATGTTCTCAAGCGTATTTCTGCATTGTTCGCCGCGCCTCGTGTGAGGGGGTATATACGTACATGGGTGTTGTGTATGATGTGCCATGTACATATATTTTGATATACGATCCGATTATGTGATGTGATGTGGCCACTTGGTATGTTATGATTTGTTTCGGAGATATTCCCTACTACGAAGTATGATGTGTTTTGGCGCGGGACGAAGGGAGCGCCTCTGCTCGTTCACCGAGTCCCATAGCGGGGCCGGCTTTTGCATATGTTTTTACGCATGCATTACGTATGATTTACGGTACGCATTTTTGATTAGCTATGCATCTCGTTCGTTTTCCGCACATTACGTTCGATTTTAGTTTTGTTTATTACATTTTCGCTTTACATATTCGGTACATTTTCCGTCGACCCCCCTTTCTTCGGGGGGCTGCGTTTCGTGCGCGCGGTAGGACGACGGCGATTTGAGGATCCGTTGCTTAGGTTATCGCTCATTTGTTGAAGTGCTCCTTTGTCCGGAGCCCATATTTTGATATAAAATTTTTTACGCTACATATGTACGTATTTATTACGGGTACGGCGGGGCCCCGTCCCGTCATATGATTATGTTTTGTTCGAAGAGGTACGTAGACATGTGGTGTGGGTTTTGTATATGTTTCGTGAGATTTGCGTACGTTTAGAGTTTATCTATGTTTTGTGACGGCCTTATCGGCCTTCGTGCGGCATGCCCACTTGTCCTTGTTAAATTATTATTTCTGCTTATTTGTAATATTTTGCTAATTTAGGTTAAGGTACGTACGAGTGCCCAACTAGGGCACGTGTCGCGGCCTACGGAGTTGGGTCGTGACAAAAGTGGTATCAGAGCGGTTAGGTCCTCGGAATGTCTACAGACCGTGTCTAGTAGAGTCTGTTTATGGTGTGAAGCGCGCCACATTTATAAACAGGAGGCTACCGGGCATCTAGGAATTGATGACCTTCTTTCTGTCTTAGATCGTGCGATAGAGCCAAGTCATAGGAAATAAAAATTCCTTGCGTGAGCTTTACATACGGCGGAAAATGGCAAGTGGTGACGGGAAAGGTCACACAGGTAAGTTCGGATATATTTATTCCGTTACCCGAAACAGAGGATCCTGAATGGTTAGCGTGGGATACGAAGCTGTATATTCTGCACGGTATTATGGGTATTTGCGGCGTACAGATTTCGAGTAATAAGAATTTGCAAAGGTGACTACCGAAGTTCAAGAAGGGTAAAATAGTAATTGTACAAGAAAGGACGTGTTGTGAATATGCCTCGGGATCCGTAAGGCTTCGATTAGCCTCGTATTATGTAATGAAGGTCGTGTGTGGAAATGGACGTGATTATACCGACATTAAGGGACTAGAATCCGTCGAAGTTGCGAAGTTAAGCGTGCTCAGGGGAGGAGCAATTTTAGGATGGGTGACCCCCCTGGGAAGTAATTGAAAAATTTTGCAAACTTGGAATTTAAGGGGATAAATGAGAAGTTAGATAGACCTAAGAATAACTATAGTACACGGGATGGATTATGACAAGCTCCAGTTTAAGGAAATGATAGTAAGGTTGTGATAAGAATATGGACGGAAAAAGAGTCGTGACAGGTATGAATGTAGAGGTAAGACCGCAGTGGGAAGGATACGAGAAATAAATGAAAATTTGGGGTGACCTAAAAGAAAAGGAAATATGTGAAGCGGCTATCACCCTCACAGGAATTGCGTAGACTGAAATGGACGAAGTGGGTGCAAAGAAGAAAACGCAATATCGCTTGAGAATTAGGGTAAGTTCGAAAAACGATTGGAAATGTTTGTAAGTAGAATGGTGATGAGTGCATATATATATGTATGCGTAGGACTTTTCCTTGGTGATTACGTTGGTCGAAAGGCGAACCCTAACGACAAAAGGTTGCCACTAACGGAAGGCATTACGAAACGGAACATAAGGGGTGAAGAGAAAGAAAGTACAGTATAGCCTCGGGATTTGTATAGGCTTGAACAACGTTGGAATTATTTTGTGGGATAGTCGATAATAATCATATAGGTGTGTGAATGCGTACGATATTCGCATGCAATTGTATCGGTAGGTAAGTAATTCCCCAGCCACCGGTGCTACGGTGTGGGAAGCCGCAATCGGACAAAGACATCGAAGTTCGAGTAACAAGGAAAGATATGGTGAGGTGTTGTAAGATAAGTTGCTACTCTTTTCACTATGGATTAAGGTTGGGAATTGAAGTATTGGAAGGAATTAAGGATAAGAAATATGATCAAGTAAAAACCTTTGGAGGAGCCGATAAGCGAAGTAGGAAACCATAATGTAAGAATGAGAGAAGCAAGTTTGCAATCAAGCGAGAAGTAAAACAAGACAAGGAAATTTCCGTAGGTCCCTAAGGTAGTAGTAAAAGTAGCCTAACCCTGATCGCGATTCTGTATGCCAAATTTCTGCGCTCCTGACCTCGATGAACTCTGTCTATTATACCCCTATACTTCCGACTCCATATACCTCTGCAAATCCGTCTGATACATCTCCGTACGGTTGACTCCGATCCTGAATCTGTCCGACATACGTCTGTACGCCTGACTCCGACTCCGGATTTATCCACTATAGTTCGGTACGTCTGATTCTGACTGTGGGATTCTTCGATATGTTTTCTGCACGTTTGGCTTCGATTATTAAGTCTGCTTAAGATAACGTCAGATTATAATTCTGTCTGTCGTACCTACGTATTTCCGATTCCCGATGTGACTCCGTCCGACGTTCGTTTGGTCTTCTGATCCTGACGAAGATTCAGTTCGCCGTATATCCGATTCAAGACCCCGAATAGTCCTAGTGGAGGGATGTCGAAGAATGGTGGAAAAAGTTGGAAAGTGAAGACCCTTACAAGTGTTTTGATCAAGCTCAGATATGTGTTGGGAAGATAGACACCCCCCCCCCCCGAAGTATTATGAGACCCCGTAAGGCCAGTTGAACATTCGAGGACGAATGTTCTAAAGGGGGGGAGGATGTTATACCTCGCATTTTATGCGTATTCGGAAAAACTGGAAACAAGTCGGAATGGTAGGAATTAAGGTTCTAATTGGATTCTACTTAGTGTGCATGGGATGTTTAAGGAAATATTGATGCGGAAATATTAAGGAAGGTTAAGGACATTGTAATGCATTGATCATGTTTGGCTATATAAGTTGGTTATGGAAAAATTTAGATGTGGAAATATCGGAAAAGACTAAGGGCAAAATTGGAATGTCGGAAAATGGTTTCATGAATCACCAAAAATATGGGCTAAGTAGTTGGGCTTGGAAATGGAAAAAAAAATAAGAAATCAAGGCCCAGTGATGAGGGTGGCCGGCCATGGTCCAAAAAAAAAATGGTCCAAGCCCATGAATTAATCATGTGACAAGGTCATGTGACAAATTAAATTTATAAGGGGCAAAGGTTCATTATTTCTCTAGAATTTTCAAGACAAGAAAAGAAGGAGAAAAACAAGACAAACCAAGAACAAAAAAATAAAGGCCATTCGGCCAAGAAGGTGGGAAACCAACCCTCCAAATCTTGATTCCAAAAATTGTTTTCTTGCTATATTTATACTAATTCAAGGTTCCTTTACAACTTGGTGCAATTGGTTTGGAAGATTAAGTCTTGGTTTCTTCAATTCAACACTTGAGGAAGTGAAGAAGTTTGAAGAACAAGGTAAGAATTCATCTCTTTCTAATTGTGTTTTGAAGGTTAGTTTGTGTTGTGGTGCATGTAAATGAGTAGGACATATTGAAATATAGGAGTTTGCATGGCGGAAGGGCATGTATGTAAATGGCCGTGTGTAGGCCTTAGTGTATAGGGTGATTGTTTTGGATTTTATGTTGTATTATGATTGTGGTCGTTGTGGAATTTGCTTTAGAAATGAAAGTTGAATGAAAACCGATTGAATTGAGAAATGCCAACATGGCCGTGTGGTGTGAGCAATGGAATAGGAATGGATTTATTTTGTTTAACATGCTAATTGTGTTGTTGTGATCTTTACAACGTAAACGAAGGATATATGGGTTAAGTTTGCATGAAAATGGAAGGTAGAGGATCATGTCATACTAATGTAATTTTATGGTATTAAGTTGATGAAGTTGTTTAAGTGTAGATTGTGGTTGTTGTTAATGAATTTGAGAAATGATAACGTGTTATGAATAGGTTTGTCGAAGAATGGAAGTTTTGGACGAATTATGGTTTCGGTGGAGAATTTGTGTATTTTGCGAATAATGTGTGAAATTATATGAAATGTCTCCAAGTGATGTTTAAATGATCTTGGTAATTAAATGTGTATATAAACATTAATATGGTTTGAAATGTGAAGTTAGTTTAGAAGTTGTTGTATTATGTCGAAAGAAGACTATTATGTGATTGTGTTAGTGTGCGATTCTTGTTGTGAATTAATGTTGTTGGTTGGGTTGTTGATGACACTTTTGAGCCGAGTTGAATCTCGGGGCGGCATATTTATAGGGGAAGTGCTGCCCAAATTTTTGTAGACAAGTATTGGTCAAAGATTGAAATTTCTAAGTCTTGCATGAATAGTAATTGGTCAAAGATGACCATTTGCGGATTTTTGACGAGACGGGATTGAAGTTTTGGCAAGCGTGAAGGACAAGAAAGGTATGTAAAGCTTACCTATTCTTTATTTGGCACGTCCTAGACCTATTAGGCCGAAAAATGGAACTTTAGTGATAATTCTGCTCCTAGAAATTCGAGTTTGATTTTGAATACTATTCATTCAATACAATTGAATCATAAAGCTTGCTTTTGGATATAAGAATGCTTCAACCTTCGTATCTTTTGCAAATGAACCCGAATCGCTTCGAAACTTTTCAAAATAACTTTATGGAGCCCAATGATTAAAATTTACGCCCGCCACCTCATTTGACCCGAGGTGGGCCCGCTATTCCCGAACTTACTTCTATTATGCAAATGAATGATTTTTGAACAATATTTAAAAGAAAACGTTCTAGCTACTCTTCTATTTATTACTTAAAAACTGTTTTAAATATTCCGTTAAGTTCTATGACGTGCTTTGATATGTATCACGAATCCGAATATTCCGTTCCGACATAATCCTTCGTGATGTCCGAAAGGTACGTACTATGACTCCGTCCGATTTCATTGATTTGATTTGTCATCTGATATGCCTTATCGAGTCTCTGGAAATATATATGTTATTTTTATTGCATTAGTTTCTCACTACTCCACTCGTGGATGCCTCAATGTTTCCCCACCGAGCCGGGCCGGGATATGTTCTCAAGCGTATTTCTCTGCATTGTTCGCCGTGCCTCGTGTGAGGGCGGGTATATATGTACATGGGTTGTGGTGTATGATGTGCCATGTACATATATTTTGATATACGATGATTATGTGATGTGATGTGGCCACTTGGTATGTTATGATTTGTTTCGGAGATATTCCTACTACGAAGTATGATGTGTTTTGGCGCGGGACGAAGGAGCGCCTCTCGCTCGTTCACCGAGTCCCATAGCGGGGCCGGCTTTTGCATATGTTTTACGCATGCATTACGTATGATTTCGGTACGCATTTTTGATTAGCTATGCATCTCGTTCGTTTTCGCACATTCTGTTCGATTTTAGTTTTGTTTATTACATTTTCGCTTTACATATTCGGTACATTTTCCGTCGACCCCCTTTCTTCGGGGGGTTGCGTTTCGTGCCGCGCGGTACGTTGCGATTTGAGGATCCGTTGCTTAGGTTATCTGCTCAGCTGTTGAAGTGCTCCTTTGTCCGGAGCCCATATTTGATATGAAACTTTCTGCTATATATGTACGTATTTATTCTGGGTACGGCGGGGCCCTGTCCCGTCATATGATTATGTATTTGTTCTGAAGAGGTCTGTAGACATGAGGTGTGGGTTTTGTATATGTTTCGTGAGATTTGCGTACGCTTAGAGTTATTTATGTTTTGTGACGGCCTTATCGGCCTTCGTGCGGCATGCCCACTTGTCCTTGTTAAATTATTATTTCTGCTTATTTGTAATATTTTGTTAATTTAGGTTAAGGTACGTACGAGTGCCCAACTAGGGCACGTGTCGCGGCCTACGGAGTTGGGTCGTGACAAAAAGAATAAAAAGGAAGCGAGATAACAGTGTAGTAATAGGTTATGATGTATGACTGAGGGCACGAGTACCATAAGCGGAGGATTGTGAGAGACTAAGTTATGAAAATGAATGTGAACGAACGAGAATACGTTTTGAAATGAGAAAAGAAAGGATTGTGAGAGACAAGACAAGAAACAAGGAATGAATCGGGAAATGACCTGGGATGATACGGGTAGAATGTGGACTACGTTTTGAAAATGAGAAATGTAAGAGTAGTGTGTTCTGAACAAGACAGAGGTAGCATAAGATTTCTCGTGTGCAGAAAAAGAAACAGGCATGAATGGATAATGGTATAAACATACCCCTAAAGGGGGGAAGCGGGTAAGAGAAACGCAAGAGTGGGATAAGAACAGTTGATATGATAATATGTTTAATATAGGCATCTGGGCTACCAATGAGGCCCCCCCCCCTCACCGAAGTAAGTTAGTAAGGTTGGAAAACCAACAATAGGTGTACAAGAGTTAGGCTGGTGTTTGAGGCAATGTGAGAAGTCTTACAAAAACCTCGAATGACGGTACACTAGGAAATGGAAGCGTATGAAGAAAAAGAGTATGACAAGAGAATGATATTGGATAGCCTAAAAGATAGTATGAAGAACAGCAATAGCTATAAAGAGGGAGCTCCCCCGAGGCGCTTATAAGACCCCGTATGACTAGTTGAACATTCGAGGACGAATGTTCTAAAGGAGGAAGAATGTTATATCTCGCATTTCGCACGCCGGAATATTTTTAAGTTGTTGCGACAAACTAGGGACGAGGTTATTTTCCGACTTTGTTGTAAGGCATAAGTGTTTTATGATTTTATGGAATGGAAATATTAACAAAAATTTGGGTTTGAAAGTGGAATTTTGAAAATTTATAGTTCATGAAAAAAATAAGGCCACATGTAGTGTGGGCCATGGCTACATGGAAGATTAATATTTGTAGAGATGGATGACTTGCTAAGTCATTTTCATCAAGTTCATCTTTTGGAAATTTCTAGAAATTTGAAGAAAGATTTGGAGGGAAAAGAAAAGAAAAAGAATTGGAAAAAAAATTTGGAGAAAAATAGGGGCACATGACCGGCCATGTGCCCCCCTTTATATATATATGTGTGTGTGTGAAAAATTACAAGACAATTCATCTTGCAAAGTCTAGAAAAATCAAGAAAAAGAAAAGAAAAGAGAGAGAGGGAGTTCGGCTGCCATGGGGCGAACACCGCCCTCTTGGTTTGGTCATGGAAAAATATCTTCTTCATGTTTTCCTACTAATTGAAAGGCTCTCGTCGACGTGGAGTGGTGGTTGGAACAAGAAAATCATCCGTTGGTGCCATAACTACTCCTAGCCGAAAGAAGGAGTTGAAAGGAGAAGGTGAGAATTAATCCTCATTTGCATGTTTTATAGGTGTATATGCATGTTGTGATATGTAAAAATGAGTGAAGTTCATAAAGTTATGGAATATGTAGTGAAGCCGTGAGCATGTGGTTGGTGAAGGCATGTTGAACAACTTTTATTTAGTGTTTGGTTAATATTGTTGTGGACGTTTTGAGCATGTCGTAACGTGTTGAAATGGATGAAATGCATAAAGCTGTGTGTGTTGTGGGGCTGACCGAATGGTGGCTGATTTTAACATGTTCTCCCATAATTGTAAAGACCATGTTGTAACGTACGGGGTTGTGGATGTAGTTCATGAATTTAGAAGGTAGAAATGTGTTGTCGTTGTCCTTGTTGAACTTGGAAGATTTCGGGTAGTGTTGTATGATGGAGGGGCTGATTTGAAGCTTAATGTGATTTCAATATGTTTTCTTGAATGTATGGAAATGATGTTGTTAACATATGAGGTTGTCGACATAGTTTATGAATTTGAAAGAAAGAAATATGTCGTTATTGTTTTCATTGAGTTGGAAGGTCTCGGGTAAGATTGGATGTTGGTTTGGACATCTTGAATTGCCTATCGATATTTTTGTTATGTTTGTTGGTTTGGTTGTTGTGATTTGGCCGAGTTGAATTCTCGGGGTTGGTGAATATATAGGGGAGGTCTTTGCCGAAATTTTCATAGGAGAAGTGACGGCTTGGAATTGGGTTTTTTAATGCTTATGGCTAATGTTGGATGTCCAATGACATTTTTGTAGATTGAGAGAAGCCAAGACGAAAGCGTGGATTAGTTTAGAGGGCGGCCAAGGTATGTAAAGCTCACCTCTCTTTCTTTGGCATGTCTTAGTACTATTAGGCTATGACCCGAGCCTCGGGGTTATTCCACTCTTAAAATCCGAGCTCAAAAACGTACTTTGTTCGATCCTAAAAGCATACTCCTTATTGCATTCAAGCTAAGATCCTTAGGTTTCCAAAGGATTGGATTTTAAAAAAAAAAAAGACCTATAAAGAATTTTGACTACAAAAAGGGTCCCGAACTTCAAACGTCCGTAACTTTCGCATACGAGCTCGGAACGCCCCAAAACATAATAGGTAAGTTCATAGGACATAACGTTCCCCTAATTCTCGTAGTCGGGCTCGGATGGGGCCGGTACCCGTTCGTGGGGCCCGTATCCCTTCTATGCTTATCTATGCTTATCTTTAATTATTTTTTGAAAAACTTAATACTATTTTTACTTCGACTTCCGCATATGGATTCTTTACTTGCATAATGAGTTATAATTATGATTTTGTGAATATGATTACCCGCTTATCTGTTAAGTCTGAAATAAGGAAGCGTATATATATGATTCCGACGCGTAGCTATAATGACTAAAGTTCTCTTTGACAAGCCACGAGTAACATTTGTGAGCTTTGATTTGGCTATTGTACGTGATACCGGAATGATAGTCTGTTTGGATTGTTCTGTTAAGTCTGTGTATATGTTTGGAGATGCGTATAGATCATCCGATTCTGCTCGTGCATGATATTGTTACTTCCTTCGCCGAGTCCCGGGCCGGTACTATCGTGCACACAATGCGAAGTATGATGAGCGACTATTATTATGGTGCTATGATGTGTCCGGTACGCCGAGCCCCTTTTGGCCGGGTACCGTGGTTATGTGATATGATGTGTGACGGAGATGCAGGAGATCTGAAAACTTCCGAAGTATGATGTGTTGTGGCGCCCAAGGCAGGAGGGGCGACCACGTTCCGTCCGCCGGAACCCATTATGGGCCGCATAGGACATATGATATGCTATTCTGTTTGATCTGATGATATAATGAGTCTGTTCTGATGATGCAATATTCTGATAATCTGATGATTCTGTTTACCGAGTCCCTCCTTTGGAGGGCGGGACACGTTATGTGTTACATATACATTACGAAATACGATACGATCGTTTTATTCGGAGCCGGTGGTGGGGCAAACCCGGTGGCGAGGCAAAATTCATTCTGGTTTAGGCGAATCCCACATCGGTTAATGTCAGTTATTATGATATGATCTATTTTCTACACATGTAAGACAGAAATGTTTTTCGAACAGAAAGAAGAATAAGCTAAGCCTTCTGATACTCTGATTACTAAATCTGTTTTCTGTACTTCGCTTATGATTTCCAAATTAATATGGTTATGATATGTTTTGCTCACCGGCATATGTATATACAGGAAAAGTGTTGCACAGGCAAGTTACGACTCTCCGGTTCCTATACTTGCTTTCTGTGATTTTTCATTCTGGTTATGATTCTGTCAATGGATTTTCTGCTTTACATACTCAGTACATATTCCGTACTGACCCCCTTTCTTCGGGGGCTGCATTTCATGCCGCGCAGGTACACCCAGGTGAGCTAAAGGTATTAGCAGAAGATGTTCCGGCGGGATTGGCGAGCTCCACTTGCTCGGAGTGCTTTGCCGAGTCGAGTTTGTCTGTGTTATGATATCCGAGTCATGTTAGAGACTTTGCAGACAGAGTCGCGTGTATAAGATGTCAGTTGGGAGCGGCTCTATAAGCCGTCGTATTGTCGTTCATGATATTACAGATTTTGTACGGTCGCAAGTTGTGTTTGATTTGAAACGATATAAAGTATGTTCGTTTTCGTACAGATTTTATTATGTATTTATGATTTGGTCGAGGGCCCAGTGTGAGTACGAGTATTACGATAGTCTGAGGGTTCGCTCGGCCCTAGATAAGGGTCGGGTGCCCATCACACCCTATCGGAAATTGGGGTGTGACAAAGTGGTATCAGAGTGGTTCGTCTGCAAAGTCGTGTCCAGTAGAGTCCTGTTTATGGTGTGAAGCCGGCCACATTTATAAACGGAGGCTACGGGCATCTAGGATGGTTACTCTTCTTTGGCATCTTAGATTGTCTTTGTAGAGCCAAGTTATAGGAAATTCCCGACATTGACCCTTGATTTCGGCAGAGGACTGACGTTGACAGGCGGAAGCGACTAGCGGTATGGAAGGGTACAAAGCACGCAGGTAAGTAAAGATACGAAAGATATATGTTAAGTAAGGCATTGGCATACGATTGGAAGGCAAAGTTGGAAATTGAAAAGGAAGGTAAGCAAGAGAGTGTGACACGTGTAGCGCGTCGAGCATATGAGGTAAATCTAATATCTTCGGACCCTGGTGAATATTGAGAGTCCTGTGTGGCTATGATACGATACAATATGACATGATATGTATATATGATGATGGCCCTGTGAGGCACTGTTGGTATTTCTGCGTGCGTTTTGGGATAGTAAGAAATACGGAGGAAACTCTCGCCGAAATTTTTCTAGAAATAATACGAGAATGAGATACAAGTTGGAAAATATTTTTGAAAAGGTCGGGTTAATAGTAGCAATGAAAGTTGACCAAGCATGTAAAAGCACGGCTGCCCTCTAGGAATAAGTTAACTGTGGAATGAGTGGTGAAATAGTAAATAAGACGTCGGTGGAAATATGGTAGTAAGGAAATTTGGAAGGACTTGTGCTACTAGGCGATGACTTTGAAAGGACTAGTAGGTTTGGATAAAGTGATATGATTGAGACGAGGGTACGGAGGAGAAAGAATTGTGACGAATGGGAATGCGTTAATAAGACAGTTGCCCGGATGTGTCGTGAGGGCGTTTTGGGAATATGATAAAATTCCGACGTACTCAATATTATGTGTAGAAGATCATGCGGTGAGGAAGACGCAGTCAGGAAAGCGTTAAAGCGTCGTATTCCATCAAAGCTCCAAAGTTAAGCGTCTTTGGCGTGAGAGCAATTTCGGGATGGGTGACCCCACGGGAAGTTTTCTGAAAAGTCTATAAATTCAGACGTAAGGAGCGAATAAGAAATTGGAATAGTCTGAGAGAGATTAGAGTAGGTGGAGCGGCCAGAAACCTTACAAGAGCACGTAGGACGGTGTGAATCAGGTCGGTGAAGAGAAGGAGTTAACGGAAGAAAAGAATAAAAAGGAAGCGAGATAACAGTGTAGTAATAGGTTATGATGTATGACTGAGGGCACGAGTACCATAAGCGGAGGATTGTGAGAGACTAAGTTATAGAAAGACAAGAAACAAGGCAGAATGAATGCTGGGAAATGACTGGGATGATACGGGTAGAATGTGAACGAACAGAATACGTTTTGAAAATGAGAAAAGGACTATGTAAGAGTAGTGTGTTCTGAACAAGACAGAGGTAGCATAAGATTTCTCGTGTGCAGAAAAGAAACGAGGCATGAATGGATAATGGTATAAACATACCCCTAAAGGGGGGAAGCGGGTAAGAGAAACGCAAGAGTGGGATAAGCCCAGTTGATATGATAATGTGTTTAATATAGGCATCTGGGCTACCAATGAGGCCCCCCCCCCCTCACCGAAGTAAGTTAGTAAGGTTGGAAAACCAACAATAGGTGTACAAGAGTTGAGAATGGTGTTTGAGGCAATGTGAGAAGTCTTACAAAAACCTCGAATGACGGTACACTAGGAAATGGAAGCGTATGAAGAAAAAGAGTATGACAAGAGAATGATATTGGATAGCCTAAAAGATAGTATGAAGAACAGCAATAGCTATAAAGAGGGAGCTCCCCCGAGGCGCTTATAAGACCCGTATGACTAGTTGAACATTCGAGGACGAATGTTCTGTGTGGGGGAAGAATGTTATATCTCGCATTTCGCACGCCGGAATATTTTTAAGTTGTTGCGACAAACTAGGGACGAGGTTATTTTCCGACTTTGTTGTAAGGCATAAGTGTTTTATGATTTTATGGAATGGAAATATTAACAAAAATTTGGGGTTGAAAGTGGAATTTTGAAAATTTGTAGTTCATGAAAAAAATAAGGCCACATGTAGTGTGGGCCATGGCTACATGGAAGATTAATATTTGTAGAGATGGATGACTTGCTAAGTCATTTTCATCAAGTTCATCTTTTGGAAATTTCTAGAAATTTGAAGAAAGATTTGGAGGGAAAAGAAAAGAAAAAGAATTGGAAAAAAAATTTGGAGAAAAATAGGGGCACATGACCGGCCATGTGCCCCCCCTTTATATATATATATGTGTGTGTGTGAAAAATTACAAGACAATTCATCTTGCAAAGTCTAGAAAAATCAAGAAAAAGAAAAGAAAAGAGAGAGAGGGAGTTAATTTGCCATGGGCTGGCCGAACCTCGCCCTCTTGGTTTGGTCATGGAAAAATATCTTCTTCATGTTTTCCTACTAATTGAAAGGCTCTCGTCGACGTGGAGTGGTGGTTGGAACAAGAAAATCATCCGTTGGTGCCATAACTACTCTAGCCGAAAGAAGGAGTTGAAAGGAGAAGGTGAGAATTAATCCTCATTTGCATGTTTTATAGGTGTATATGCATGTTGTGATACGTAAAAATGAGTGAAGTTCATAAAGTTATGGAATATGTAGTGAAGCCGTGAGCATGTGGTTGGTGAAGGCATGTTGAACAACTTTTATTTAGTGTTTGGTTAATATTGTTGTGGACGTTTTGAGCATGTCGTAACGTGTTGAAATGGATGAAATGCATAAAAATTTGTGTGTGTTGTGGGGCTGACCGAATGGTGGCTGATTTTAACATGTTCTCCCATAATTGTAAAGACCATGTTGTAACGTACGGGGTTGTGGATGTAGTTCATGAATTTAGAAGGTAGAAATGTGTTGTCGTTGTCCTTGTTGAACTTGGAAGATTTCGGGTAGTGTTGTATGATGGAGGGGCTGATTTGAAGCTTAATGTGATTTCAATATGTTTTCTTGAATGTATGGAAATGATGTTGTTAACATATGAGGTTGTCGACATAGTTTATGAATTTGAAAGAAAGAAATATGTCGTTATTGTTTTCATTGAGTTGGAAGGTCTCGGGTAAGATTGGATGTTGGTTTGGACATCTTGAATTGCCTATCGATATTGTTGTTATGTTTGTTGGTTTGGTTGTTGTGATTTGGCCGAGTTGAATTCTCGGGGTTGGTGAATATATAGGGGGAGGTCTTTGCCGAAATTTTCATAGGAGAAGTGACGGCTTGGAATTGGGTTCTTTAATGCTTATGGCTAATGTTGGATGTCCAATGACATTTTTGTAGATTGAGAGAAGCCAAGACGAAAGCGTGGATTAGTTTAGAGGGCGGCCAAGGTATGTAAAGCTCACCTCTCTTTCTTTGGCATGTCTTAGTACTATTAGGCTATGACCCGAGCCTCGGGGTTATTCCACTCTTAAAATCCGAGCTCAAAAACGTACTTTGTTCGATCCTAAAAGCATACTCCTTATTGCATTCAAGCTAAGATCCTTAGGTTTCCAAAGGATTGGATTTTAAAAAAAAAAAAGACCTATAAAGAATTTTGACTACAAAAAGGGTCCGAACTTCAAACGTCCGTAACTTTCGCATACGAGCTCGGAACGCCCCAAAACATAATAGGTAAGTTCATAGGACATAACGTTCCCCTAATTCTCGTAGTCGGGCTCGGATGGGGCGGTACCCGTTCGTGGGGCCCGCGGCCCTTCTATGCTTATCTTTAATTATTTTTTTGAAAAACTTAATACTATTTTTACTTCGACTTCCACATATGGATTCTTTACTTGCATAATGAGTTATAATTATGATTTTGTGAATATGATTACTCGCTTATCTGTTAAGTCTGAAATAAGGAACTGTATATATATGATTCCGACACGTAGCTATAATGACTAAAGTTCTCTTTGACAAGCCACGAGTAACATTTGACAGAAACCTGATTTGGCTATTGTCTGTATTCTGGAATGATAGTCTGTTTGGATTGTTCTGTTAAGTCTGTGTATATGTTTGGAGATGCGTATAGATCATCCGATTCTGCTCGTGCATGATATTGTTACTTCCTTCGCCGAGTCCCGGGCCGGTACTATCATGCGCACAATGCGAAGTATGATGAGCTTCCGAAGTATGATGAGCGACTATTATTATGGTGCTATGATGTGTCCGGTACGCCGAGCCCCTTTTGGCCGGGTACCGTGGTTGTGTGATATGATGTGTGACGGAGATGCGGGGAGATCCGAAAACTTCCGAAGTATGATGTGTTGTGGCGCCCAAGGAAGGAGGGGCGACCACGTTCCCGTCCGGGACCCATTATGGGCCGCATAGGATATATGATATGCTATTACGTTTGATACGATGATATAATGAGTACATTACGATGATGCAATATTCGATAATCGATGATTCGTTTACCGAGTCCCTCACTGGAGGGCGGGACACGTTATGTGTTACATATACATTACGAAATACGATGTTTTATTCGGAGCCGGTGGTGGGGCAAACCCAGTGGCGAGGCAAAATTCCGCACTGGTTTAGGCGAATCCCACATCGGTTAATGTCAGTTATTATGATATGATCTATTTTCTACACATGTAAGACAGAAATGTTTTTCGAACAGAAAGAAGAATAAGCTAAGCCTTCTGATACTCTGATTACTAAATCTGTTTTCTGTACTTCGCTTATGATTTCCAAATTAATATGGTTATGATATGTTTTGCTCGGCATATGTATATACGGAAAAGTGTTTTGGCAAATTCTTGTCACACCTAATGCGATCGGGGTGTGATGGGCACCCGACCCTTACCTAGGGCCGAGCGAACCCTCTGACGCTCACTTCATGCATAAATTTTTTTTTTCTAAGTCAGGTACACATAGTAAGCTCTCTTGTTGCTTTTAAAACAAATAAAATGTGCACTGTACACAACGCATATCATAATACAAACTAACGCATTGGCCTATAAAGCCATTGACAGACTGACTTCTGCTACCCACGACTCTGTCTGCAAAGTCTCTAACTGTAATCGAAACCACAGCACGTGTGCTATGACTCGGCTACACTCCGGGCCAAATGGAGCTTGCCAACTTATTTGGAAGATCTTCTATCTGAAAGCTTCTATCCGTCGAGTGTACTGCGTGGCATGAACGCGCCCCGAAGAAGAGGGGTCAGTACGAGCAATGTACTGAGTATGTAAGACATGAACAGTAACAACATAGTAAGAGTTGTAGAGTATATCATGTAAAGAGAGTATTCTGTACATACGAGATATATCATGGGAAGCTGTGTCTGTACATATGGAACATATCACGTGTAAAACGGTAACCTGTGCAGAGCAATAACTGTATGGAAACATAGACAGTAGCATAGGATAAAGGAGTAATCTGTACATGTGAGTGCCACTCAGGGCGGAAGCCATGCATGCCTAGCCTTTTCTTTTTCTTTTTCTGAACACGGTGTTTCTTGTTTTTGTACATAGAAAACAGATACTTTTCAGAAAACGGTACTTTTTGCTTGCAGTACAGACGCCGAATTCATCGGCTCTCCCACCCCCCCTCCCCAACAGTGTCCCAAATATATCATAGTATATATATATATATATATATATATATATATATATATATACAAACGACGCCGCGTGCGGCTCCCCCATATCCGCGTCGGGCATCCGCGTTCGGGATGATAAGCCGGCTGAATCGGTGGACACGGTTGCCCTCCCCATTCCCCACATATACAATATATACACATACATTCATCAATATCGGGTATTATATACATTATCACATAAACGACGGCATGCATGGGAGCCCAAGGAAAAGCTATAACGCTATCGGAGTGACGTAAGGTCGGTAACCTCCGATTTTATTATGAAATAACCATGGGCACTTTATCTCACCTTGAAGGAACTAGTAGTAAGGCGAGACAATCATTGGAGGTCAACATTATGAATAAACATGGAATAGAATCATAGTGTAGCATTTCATGTACTTTGGAACCTTTAGACATAAGATCATTCTCGTCATAGTCATCATAGTACCATTCTCATTTTTTTGACATCGTCATAGCCATTGAAAACCATAGCCTTGGCTATTATCGTCATATACCTTTCTTATTCCTGGCATCATTATTATCATCATAGAACTATGGTAGTCGTTTTAGTTAGTAGGACTTTCGATGTTATAAAGCTTGTTTTTTTTTAAAGAAAAAATTGAGTATTTTGGAAAAACACTGGTAAACTTTTAGAGAAGAAAATCATGCGTTGGGGTCGAAGGTTTAGTTAAAACAACTACTAATTTGATAGTAGGAACGATAACCAAAAACTTTTATTAGCTATAGCATGGAAATAAGCTTAATGTAACAATAAGAAGGGATTTGGGAATAGTGGGCCCGCCTCGGTCGAATGAGGCGGCGTACACAATTTACGTATAATACATTTCATAATGTTGCTTATGGAAGTCTTAGGGTGATCGGGTCGTATTCTTGCAAGTCCTAGGGTGTTTCGACCTTTCTTTCACTATTCAAGCACTTTTGGTTCAATGCCTTTGAATGAATAGTAACTATTTTTCAATCTCGGATTTCTAGAATTAGGGAAGTCCCAGGCGCGAAATCAAGCCTATACGTCTAGGACATGCCAAAGAAAGAAAGTAAGGTCTTACATACCTCTTGCCACTCCTTGACCTCTCAAATTCGCGTTGCAAATCCGCCGAAATCTACAATTTGGTCTACATTTACCAAGCCTTGATTAGAAGCCTTTAGAGTTGGATTCTTAAATGAACTTGGCTACCGAAATTTCGGCAGCACTTTGTAAATATACCATGCCCAAAATCCAACTCGGCTCATTTTAATCAACAATAGCAATCCGAATTCAACCGGCCAAACTAACAATAATTCCAACAATCTTGCCAACAATACAATAAGCCATTTATATTTATTTTACATGATATTCCAACGACTCAATCAACATACTACTTTTCCCGAGACCTTCTAACTTCAATGAAACAACAACGACATACTTCCTTCTTTAAAATTTAATCACAACAACCCTCTTTTCAATCTTCCAAATCATTAAATAAATTCAATCCTTTTTCTACACATACACTATTCTATTCGTCCATACACACACATGCATATTTTTCATGAATTTCCATCCTTGTCTTTACATTACAACAACAACCAAAACACTAAATAGAATCATTGAATCATTGTTCCATTAACCATGCATGCATACGGCCACAATGCCATCTCACGGCCACACAACCACCAACATCACAATTTCATGCGTTTCATTCATTTCGTCATAAAATACATAACAACAATAATTATAACACTACATAAAAATTAATTCATTCTTTCATGCAACACAACACCCAACCACACGGCCAAGCTCCCACACCAACAACCTCATAAATTTCATTCACTTTGCATACTACAACATACATAATCATCCAAAGCATGTATAAAAACATAAACTCTTACCTCTTTCCTCAATTCCCCACTTGACTAGAATTTGTAACTTGCTAGAATATGTCTTCTTCTTGCTCCAACAATCATCTCATGTTAAAGGGGACCTCCCAATTGCTTAGAATACTTGAAGAGAATAATTTTTGGCAATTAATATCCATGGCTTCCAAATTTTTTTCTTCTTTTCCATGGTGGCCGAATGGCCTAGTCTTTTTTTTTCCTCTTTGTTTTCTTTTCTTTCTTTCTCCCTCTCAACTCTTATATAAAAGATGAATAAGTCATCTTTTCATAATTTATACCCTAGTCCCCCACTTATGGTCATATATCTTCCTTCCCTCTTTCTAGACTTTTCTTCTTTTTTTCTTGATTTTTCTTTTCTTTTTCTTAAATTCTCTTACTTGGTCAAAGAAGACCAAGTGTCTTCCTAATACACTTTGGTCCCTCTCCATTTACACTTTGCCCCTTTTCAAGACTTTTTCTAGTACTTGGTGAAATTACTATTTTACCCCTCGACTTTCCTTATTATTACCATTTTGTCCCTAACCTTCCACATTATTTTCGCGGCCCATTTTGCGAATTTCTCTTCTTGCCCTTAGCCTTTCTCAATATTTCCACAATACCAATATCCATAAATAACATTCCCAACGACTCGACACTAAATTTATTTTAGAACATGGTCTTGTCCTTAATTTCTTACCATTATCCAACGTCCGAACGTACGAAATACGGGCTATAACATCCTCCCCCCTTTAGTACATTCGTCCTCGAATGTTCAACTAACTTTATGGGCGTCATAATACTCGGAGGGTTCCTTTTACAGCTACTCTTTCCCTTATGCCCGTTCTTTATCCTTTACCTTATTTTCCTCTTCATCGAACTCCTCGGTACCCTTGCTCGATTAATGCCTTTCGTATCGTAACTTCGGTTCTTGGATTTACATGTCCGCCGATACCATCATACTTGGGATATCCTACACCTTCACATATACATGTATTCAATTACTAATAACTAGCCCACAAATACGTAACCCAACGTTCAGAGTTCAAGCCTATCCTAGTTCTAGGGCCGTGACACACTTCTGTCTCTTTTCCGGACTAATCCACCTCGTCTTTGCGTCTCTTAATGGTCTCCATCCATCCATATATTCTAGTTTTCCTTAGGTTACTCTTAAGCATTTATTTGTTCGTATCTCAATTTGTAGAACTTTTGGTTTATTTTTCGGTCACCCATCACGAAATTGCTCTCACTTTAGGAGCACGCTTAACCCCGAGACTTTGGTGGAATTTGGTACCTTAACAACGATATTTTCGCGTCTACTTCCTTGTATACCTTTTATTACACGATCAAGGGCTAGTCGAAGTCTCACGGCTTCCGAGGCATTTTCGTAACACGTCCTTTTCTTTATAATTACTATTTTGCCCTTTTTCTCTTCTCGATACTCACTTTCTACCTTTGTATATGACTATTTTACGCACGGCGCCCGGACTTAACATAACGGAACAAATATATCCATCCGAGTCTTATCTCTTTGACTTCATATCATCCCTCATGCCTCTTTTCCGCCGATATTGGGCGCTTGCGGAAATCAACGGTGAGTATAAGGAATCTTGTTTCCTATGACTTGGCTCTATCGCACGATCTAATGACAGAAAGAAGGTCAATAATTCCTAGATGCCCCGCAGCCTCCTGTTTATAAATGTGGCCGGCTTCACACCCATAAACAGGACTCTACCGTCCGGACTCACACGACTTTTGGAACAACCCTTGGACCGACTGCTATCGATACCACTTTGTCACACACCTAATGCGATCGGGGTGTGATGGGCATCCCGACCCTTACCTAGGGCCGAGCGAACCCTCTGACGCTCACTTCATGCATAAAATTTTTTTTTTTTCTAAGTCGGATACACATAGTAAGGCTCTCTTGTTGCTTTTAAAATAAATAAAATGTGCACTGTACACAACGCATATCATAATACAAACTAACGCATTGGCCTATAAAGCCATTGACGGATTCGACTTATACCCACGACTCTGTACGCAAAGTCTCTCATGTAATCGAAACCACGGCACGTGTGCTATGACTCTACACTCCGGGCCAAATGGAGCTTGCCAACTTTGGAAGATCTTCTATCACGGCTTCTATCCGTACGAGTGTACCACGTGGCATGAACGCGCCCCGAAGAAGGGGGTCGGTACGAGCAATGTACTTGAGTATGTAAACATGAACGATATACAACATAAATAAATGATTCATAGAGTATATCATGTAAAGAGAGTATTACGTACATACGAGATATATCATGGGAAGCTGTGTTTGTACATATGGAACATATCACGTGTAAAACGATGGTCTTTGTGCAGAGCAATATACTGTATGGAAACATAGACGTGTATGTTATACCCGCGTTTTCGAGCATGAGTTTGACATGTACCTCATCGTAGTAATGAGATGTTTTGAAAGGCACAAGCCATGGAAAGTACGTAACAACGAAGAAAAAGGGTGAATTACGATCTCGTAAGTCGTAATCGGGAAAGAATATTTTGAAACACGGGAACATGGCCATTATTAGTGTAATAAGTGATAAATATCATGTATGGAGAATTTCGGAATATTTCGGGATTGAGCAAATTGAAGAAAATAAGTTCGACGAAAATTTGAGAAACGCGGGACGGATTTTAGTTAACTTTGGAGCTTATATCTCATAGTATATGTGGAGTTTTAAGGTGGTTCAAAGTCCTAAAATGAAGTTCGTCGAGTCTAGTTTGTAATGCAACCAACCGTTCATTGATAGGACATCGGAGTAGAGAATTATAGACGTTACAAACTGAACTGTCGACGCAGAAACAGTATTCCGCGGCACCGCTACGATCCGCTACGATCGCTCACGATGCGTGCTACGATGAAACCGACTTCAGCAGTCCGTTTTAAGGGTTAAAATCTCATTTTTTTTCATCCAAAACTTCCAAAAATTTCCAGAAAATTCAGCAACAAAGGGGCAAATATACGTCACAACAATTGAGGATTTTGAGTGAGATTTCAAGTAATGAATTACCAATCGAAGTCCGGGCGGCGCATAGTCACGAATATAATTTCATTTGGAATTAGAGGAGCATGGGAATAAGAAAATGTTGAAGAAGGTAAGTTTTAATCCTCTTTTCACATGTTATGGATGGTTTATATGTGTTGTGGTGTGTGGAAATTCATGAAATATGGTATGTTGAAGTGAAGCCGTGTAGGTGTTGGTTATGTTGGAGTGATGAACTAATTTTTATTTAATATTTTGGTTGTTGTTGATATGGATTCCATAATGAAAATGATGGTTTAATGATTTAAATGGAAGTTGGAGTCGTTTGTAAGTTGTTAGAGAAGATAATGTGATTTTAATATGGTTTCTGGAATTTACGTGAATAATATTGTTAACGTGCGGATTGTTAGTGAAGTTAATGAATTTGGAAGGAAGAAATATGTTATGGTTGTTCATGTTGAGTTGGGAAGGTTTCGGGTTCTATGGCATATTATTTGGATTGTTTGAATATTTTTGTGGATTGTTGGAAATGTTATTGAATCATGTTTGAATGGTTTTGAGTTGGTATTTGAACGCGTGAGCAATGATATTGAATTGATTATATATGTTGGTTTGAAAGTAATTGGAATGTCGTCGCATTGTGCGAAAGAAGGTTGTTGATGATAAAGTGCGTTTTGAATAAATGGTTGATGTTGTTAGAATGTTTGTTGGTATTGTTGTTGATGAATTTGGCCGAGTTGAAATCTCGGGGTTGTTGCATTTATAGGGAAAATGCTGCCCAAAATTCTGTAAATAAAGTGCAAACTTGGAATTGGATCTCTCGATGCTTATGACTAATGGTTCATGCATAATGACCTTATTGTAGATTTTGAGAAGCCGAGACTTGAGTTTGGATTAGCTTAGGAAGCAATCGAGGTATGTGAAGCTTACCCTTCTTTTCTTTTGGCATGTCTTAGACGGGATTAAGGTATGACATGATTTGTGTCTCGGGGTAACTCCATTCTTAAGTTTCGAGTATGTTTGTGATTTGTATTTGCTTTTGATGTTGGTATCCTTAGTATGGTCAGGCTATGGTTCGTATGTCTTTGATATGATTGAGTTTGAAATGTTGTGTAAGCGATTCTTATATGTTTCTTAATATTCGTGTCCTTAATGCGGTGAGTTATGATCCTTACGTCTTTAGTATGATTAAATTTCTAAGGTTGCAAAAGAGTTATATTTTTCAAAGAATTTTTGTTTCAAAGAGTTTTGTTTTCAAAAGAGATATGTTCCTAAACGATTTCGAAACTACGAACGACCGTAACTTTCAAGAGAGAGCTCGGATCGCTTTGATTTCTTCGCAAATGATTTCATGACGAGTAAGGACTTAAATTTTTATAGGCGGGCCCGGATTGGGTTGACGCTCGTCCGTGGGTCCGCGACTTTTCTATGTCGGTTTTAAATGACCTATTTTTTTTAAAAGGGATTTAATACGACCACTTTTCCGATCCCAAGCATGATTATTTATTTATCTGTCGAGTTGGAAATAAGGATTTTATGCCCATGATTTTGATACGTAACAACGGTTTCTGAAGTTTGGTTTGATATGTCCGAGCGAGATTCGGGAGAAAACTGATTTGACTATGGTTTTGGATTTTCAAAAAGAGGGTTCGTTTTGATCACTCGGTTGAGTCTGTGATGATGTCTGATATGCGTGTGGTCACTTACGATCTGCTCGTGCGTTCTGTGTTACCTCTTTCACCGGATCCCGGGCCGGTATATGATCGTGCGCACTATGATATACTCTGGTGTTATCTTTGTGTTACGGTTCCCGAGACCTCGCCATAGGGCCGGGTTAGTTTATGAAGTTATCTTGTGATATGGCTTATGATATGTTGTGATGGTGTGTTATGTTCGGGGTTGTACGGAGATTTGAAACACGGTGTTATCTTGTGTTGTGGCGCCGGATAGGGTGGCGACCACGTTAAATCACTTGGGTCTATGGACATTTGGTATGTGATGATGTATGATGATATGATGAGTTTGTTCACCGATGGTGGGGCAAACCCAATGATGAGGCAAATCCCACATTGGTCTAGGCAAATCCCACATCGGTTAATGTTATTTCATATGACGGATTATGATGCGTTCGGTATGAGTAAGTATGATTTGTGTGTCGGATGTAAGTACTTTGGTATTTGGGTTTTTATACTCACTTTCTGTACCCCTGACTTAGGTTATGATTTCATTTTCTGTATGCTATGCTTTACATACTCAGTACATATGTCACACCCCGACCTTACTAGGGTGTGATGGGCACCCGACCCTCCTCAGAGTCGAGCGAACCCTTAGACATTCGCGTAATAAAACCTGCCATTTCGAAAACTTCTTAAAACATGGAACTTTTCAAACAACAATCATTATGCGAAAATACATATTCTTTTAACATTTACAAATTATTCGCACTTCGACGCACTTATCAACGGTGACCTTTGTACGCAAAGTCTCTAGAATGTACAAATGCTACGACATCGGTACTCGACACAGCAACACTCCGGCCCCGAGATGGAGCTCGCCAATCTGTCACGACCCAACTAGGGGCCGCGACGAGCACCCGATACTTGTACCGGGCACCCCCTGTCATACGTCTTATTATTATTACTAAGTGGGCCGTATGAACACTGGCATTTTTTTTTCCATATCATCGCTGATAATAGCATACATGTAAACGGGTAGTAATATACAAGCATGCCGACTTATCACACGGTGACAAAGACAACTAAGTGCCGTGAAACATCTACCTGTACATCTACGTCTACGAGCCTCTAAACACGATACATATAATTACAAGTAACGACTTTCTTTGTGTCCAAATATATACATGAAGGTAGTACCCAAAATAGAAGCTCGAAATAAGCGGAGCGCCTCTCGATGTACTCTGTTGGGAAAGCTCCTGGGATCGAGCCGTCAACTGTCGACTGCGTGGCATGAGGCGCAGCCCCCGAAGAAAAGGGGTCAGTACGAGCAGTGTACCGAGTATGTAAGCCATGGAAATAATACAATGAAACATGTAACATGTGAGCAATAACAACATGTAAGACCAGAGATCATATGACGGTATAAAAGGATAATCTGTACCTGTAAGTGCCTTTCAGGCGGACGTCATGCTTGCTTATACATACTTTTGTTCAAAACATTTCGTATCATATACATGTGAAAATAACAAGTCATGCCGCCGAAATACGTCGGCTTCCCATGTGTCCGCGTCCGGCATCCCGCGTCGGGATGGAATTACGCCGACCGACCAGTGGTGTGCGTCTATAGCGCAACATGTATCCATTCCCCAAAATTCCCCATTTTCATATACATATCATATACATGTCATATACGTATCATATACATGTCATATACATATCATATATGAGCATGCGAGAACCCAAAGAAAGTCATGTGTCTACCGGGGTGACGTAAGGTCGGTGGCCCCCGATTACCTTATGGAATAACCACGGTCGCTTCGTCTCACCTTGAAGGAACAATCATTATAAGGCGAGACC
>NW_026713126.1:0-30203 GCF_029784015.1 Lycium ferocissimum
ACAACACAACCCCATAACTTCATGAACTTCGTTCATTTTACATATCACAACATGTATAAACACCTACCAAACATGTAAAGAAGCTCAAAGCTCACCTTCTTCCATCCACCTTTGCCTTCTTCATTCTCGGCTAGGACATGCCTTGTGAGGATGAATGCTTTTCTTGCTCCCACAATTATACCATGTTGTAGAAGGCCTTCCAATGAGTTGAAAAGCTAGAACAAAATTTTTCCTAATCAACTTCCATAGGGGCTGTTCGGCCAGCCTTCTTGGCCGGCTGCTCCCTTCTCTCTTTTCCCCATTTTTCTTGAATTTTCCATGGTGAAGATGATAAATTGTCTTGCCTTCATGACTCACACACATATATATATATAAATTGAGGCACATGGCCGGTCATGTGCCTCTCTTTTCTTCTTTTTTTTTTCTTCAATTCTCTCAAATTTTCTAGAATTCTCTTTAAATTATAAAAGATGACTTGGAGTCTTGCATGACCATGAATTTTACATATACACATACATGCCTCTACAAATATGAAATAAACACATGTGTCATTCCATGTCATAAAAATATTGGCCAACATGTGGGTGGGGCCCACGGCCACCTAGGCCTTTTGGCCATTTCATGAAAATCCTTTTTCCAACTTTTAACCTCCAATTTCTCCTTATTCCAAATTTACCCTTAATACTCCATACCAATAAAAATGAATACGCAACTTATGCATTCTAGAAAAAATTATAACCTTGTTCTTAACTTCCCGCCATTAACTCAGAATATTTAAATGTACAAAATGCGAGGTGTAACATTAATAATCCCATAGTTTCGTCCTTGAATATGGAAGTGAAAGAGCGTCAATATGAAGATCCTCAGTTGAGCCATTATAAAGACACATTTCATGAAAAAGAGAAGTCTCCATTTGAAACTCTATGGATGAAATTCTTAGATACCGACGCAGGCTATGTGTTCCGAATCTTGCAGAATTGCGTCATCGAATTCTAGAAGAAGCTCATTATTTTGGGTATTCTATTCATCCAAGAACGACAAAGATGTATCATGATCTCAAGATAATTTATTGGTGGGATGGAATGAAGAAAGACATAGCAGAATTTGTAGCTCAATGTCCAAATTGCCAGCAAGTGAAGATCGAACATCAAAAGCTGTGAGGATTATTGCAAGCAATGGAAATCCCTACTTGGAAATGGGAAGTGATCAATATGGATTTTATTGTGGGATTACCTCATTCCCGAAGCAAGTATGATTCTATATGGGTAATTGTGGATAGATTGACGAAAGCAGCTTATTTTCTTCCTGTCAGAACCACATATTCAGCAGAAGATTATGCAAGGTTGTATCTCAAGGAGATTGTGCGACTCCATGGTATCCCGATGTCTATTATTATAGATAGAGGGGCACAATTTACAGCTAAGTTCTGGAAATCTTTCCAAGAAGGTCTAGGTACTCAAGTAAGGCTCAGCACGGCATTTCATCTGCAAACTGATGGGCAAGCCGAACGTACCATTCAGACCTTGGAAGATATACTGAGGGCATGTGTTCTAGATTTTGGGGGTAGTTCGGATGACCACTTACCTCTAATTGAGTTTGCATACAACAATAGCTACCATTCTAGTATCCAAATGGCTCTGTATGAAGCTTTATATGGAAGGAAGTGCAGGCATCCGATTGGATGGTTTGAAATAAGAGAAGTACAGCTAATAGGCCCTGAGTTTATTCAGCAAGCAGTAGAAAAAGTCAAGGTGATCCAAGATCGATTATTGACAGCCCAAAGTCGCCAAAAATCTTATGCGGACAACCGCCGGTAAGACTTAGAATTTCAAGTTGATGACTGGGTATTTTTGAAGGTGTCGCCGATGAAAAGTGTGATGAGATTTGGAGAGAAAGGTAAATTGAGTCCTCGATACATTAGACCCTATAAGATTATCCGCAAGGTGGGTCAAGTAGCTTATGAATTGGACTTGCCTTCAGAACTTGAATCAGTCCATCCAGTTTTCCATATCTCAATGCTCCGCAAGTGTGTTGGAGATCCTACGAGGATTGTTCCAATAGATGATGTTCAAGTGACAGAAAAGCTAGTTTATGAAGAAGTGCCCATTGCCATATTAGACAAGCAAGTACGGAGGCTTCGAAATAAGAAAGTAGCCTCAGTTAAAGTTTTGTGACGAAATAACAACCGAGAAGAAGTGACTTGGGAAGCAGAAGAGAGCATGAAATCCAAATACCCGCACTTGTTTCAGCCCCCGGAAGAGATCCACGATGAAACATCGAGGTTATGAGGTATGTATGTTTTCTTTTTATGCATATGGGTCGTGTGTGGACAACTTATATTGCTGTTGTGTTGTGGCCCTGTGAGGCAATGTTATTGTGGGCTGTTGTGACAGGATGGTAGTGTCGTATTATAGGGGAAACTCTGGCAAAATATTCGTAGAATCCCCGAGTGCTTAACATTCGAGGACGTATGTTCCAAAAGGGGGAAAGAATGTTACACCTCGAAAAAATTTTCGTTAACGTACAGTGAATAGACTAACGAAGGGCATGACGTATACGATGTTTTGATAAGTAAGTAATAGCATTTGATGATCCTAATCGAGATTTCCAAAGCATTTGAGGCAAGAGAAGAAAGTTGTTAAGGAAAGTAAGGTATAGGTTGTGTGTCGGAAAAGATTTACGAGTGACAAGTTAATGACGGCTTAATGATGTTTTGGAGAAGAGTGATAATGTCTCTTAGATTGCTAATGAGGTGTTAAACAAGTGTTAAGAAGGTTCTATAAGGATTGGAGATCAAACGAGTCGAC
This sequence comes from Lycium ferocissimum, assembly GCF_029784015.1. Taxonomy (NCBI): domain Eukaryota; kingdom Viridiplantae; phylum Streptophyta; class Magnoliopsida; order Solanales; family Solanaceae; genus Lycium; species Lycium ferocissimum. The sequence continues at coordinate 2,808 of NW_026713126.1, forward strand.
GAGAACGAATTCCGAAAAACTGGGCAACATACTGGCCGTATAAAACATACTGGCCATATGTCTGGCCGTATTTTCTGCCCAGAATGAGGACCTTCACTGGACCAAACATACGGTCCAAACATACGGTCAGTATAAACGATACGGACCGTATGTTGGTCCGTATGTCCGAGTCGGGTCTAATTTTTAAGTTGATATAAGGACCCTCAACTTCATTTATTTCATTTCATTTTTCACTCCACACCTCAAGAACCCTCTAGAATTCTCTCCACTCTTCATCCACAAAAACCCAAGAGAAATCTATGATCAACTTCATCAAACCCACAAAATTAAGTGCAAGAACTCATTGAAGTTCATCTAAGCCAAGAAATTCTAAGGGAAGTGAACTAGGGTTGCGTTGCAAGAAGAGTATTTCCACTCAAGGCTTGTTCCTACACTATCTAAGGTAAGTTTTATGGTATTTTCATGTTGTTTAAGGTATTGAGAAGTTGAAACACTTGGATTGTAGAAGGATATAGAAAATGGGTCATGAATGTGGGAATAGTGTCATTGTTGAGTAATAGCTTGGATTGAATCATGATTATTGATATGTTGTGATTGTAAGAATGTGATGAATTACATTTAGAAACATGGGATAAGTATTATATGTGAGAAAACGTGATAGTGAACTATGACCATGTTTCAGGAGGAATTGAAGTGAAATTGTGAAATGTGGATAATGTAGATGAATGATGATTGTTGCCTATAATATTGTGAATGTTGTTATGGATGATTGGGAGTTGATATGTGATATGAGGAAAGTTGTATAAACAAAGGAGATGCTGCCCAATTTTCTCTAGCATTAGCAAGTATGTTCATATAATCGATTAGCTAATGTTAATGCGAATTCTCTTGAAGGTAGAAACGTGGGCATTGAAGGAGAACGAGCAAGCGATAGAGTAGTTAAACGAAAAAGGTATGTGAGGCTAGTCCTTTATTTCTAAGGAATGAATCTTATGGCATGACTTTCCCTCCTTCTCCATGAATTTCCTACATTCCGGAAAACTAAGAGTCTATATTCATGAATAACCATATGAGATAAAGATAAGAGATACATTATGAGCACGTTAATAATGATGTTGAGCTTAAGTCTAAAAATTCTAGAGTTCATGATATGATGTTCCCACAAGCTAATGATGTTAACCACGATCCATTGATGTTGTTCATTGTATACACTCACCTTATATGCTAATTCCTTCAAGGTGAGGCAGAGTGCTTATGAATGCTCCATAATGGAATTGGGGGTTTACGACCTTATGTGACCCCGATAAAGTACAGTTGTCTTTGAGTTTCTATGCATGCATTATGATGAGTATATGATGATGATATTACATCGCGCCTATATGGCCGGGCAGACACCGCTAAGGCGGCCAGCGTATACACCATGTCTAGACGGTATGGGCAGACACCACTAGTGGGCGGCATGAAATGGTACCCTGGACGCGGGAGGCCTGGACGCAGGATAATGATTATCACACCGTACCTATATGGTCGGGCAGCTTATACATATATGCATACATGATATGATGATGATTATGAAGTAAGCCAGTATGCATTGTTTTTTTTATAATTGACAGTCAGTTACAGGTTGCTCCTTATTTGATGCTTCCCCATTTCATTGATGTATTATTATTGTTGATGCATTACATACTCAGTACAATGTTCGTACTGACATCCATTTTCTTTGGACGCTGTGTTCATGCCCACAGGTAGACAGGGAGGTGATTCGGACTCGTAGGAGCTATTAGCTGACTTGAGAGCACTCCATTGTTCCGGAGGTGCAATTGACTTATTCTTTTGTGTATATATCTTTGTTATATCCGGCATTTTTGCATATTTGGAAAGGTCAGAATAATCTTTGCTTGTAAGAAATAAGGCCATATTTGGATCTTACTAGTATGAATATGTCGGCTATGGAAACATTGGTGCGGAATTATCGAGCAAGGTTAAGGACAAAATCGGAATTTCGGAAATTTGTTTCAAGAAACTACAAATTTAGCCAAATTGTTGGGCCAAAAAAATAAAATAAGAAAAGAGGCCCAAAATGGAGGGGGTGGCCGGCCAATTTATGGCCCAAACCCACCAAGAGTTAACAAATTTTTCCATGTGCCAATTAATATAAGGTGGATTGGCTTCAAGAAGTTTCAAGAAAACAAAGGAAAAATCAAGAAAAAAAAAGAAGAAAGAAAGAAATTTTCCTAGACTTCAACTTCAATCCAAAAATCTTGTTCTTCTTTAATTAGTAACAAGCTCAAGACGCTCTCCGACGTGGTATAATTAGTTTGGCGAAAGAACCACGTTTGCGGCAAGTTGAAATTTGGAGAAAAAGATAAGATTCCTATGCTTTTGTGTTATGAAATGAATTTATATGTTATAATGATCGGAATGGAATGAGAATCATGGAATTGTGGTGTGTGGTTGCATGGCGTGCATGTGTGTGAAAAGTATATGTGGCCGTGTGTGTGTAAGGTTGTTTAAATAAGGAGAGTTGAATTTTATGTTGTATTCTAGTTGTGGTTATGGTGGAATTTATATTGGAAATGGAAGTTGAATGAATTTGGTTGAAGTTGTGAAATGGGTATGGAGCCGTGTGGTGTGGAAGAGAAAAATGGAAATGAACTAATTTTGTTTAATATGTTGGTTGTGTTGTTGTGATCCTTATAATGTAAATGAATGTTTAACGAGTTGAGTTGGCATTGAAAATGGTTGCGGATTGTTATGGAGAATTATATGATTTTCATATAGTTTTTATATAATTGTGAAAGTAAGGTTCTAAATGTGAATTATGGTTGTTGTTAAGGAGTTTGGAAGGAAAACAATGTAATTTTGTAGTTTTGTTGCATTTGTAGAAGTTTGGGATGAATTATGGTTTGATGGAAATTTTGTATATTTTGTAGAATAATGAGAAATGCGTCCGAAACGTATTTGAATGGCTTTGAATTAGAGAATGAATATGAAAATGTTGATATTAGTTTGAAAGTGTGAAGTTGGAGTCGAAGTTGTTGCATTATGTAGAAAGAGAGACTATTCATGTTATAATATGTTTGGTATTGAATGTTGATGTTATTAGTGTTGTTATTGGTATGGTTGTCGATATTCTGAGCCGAGTCATATTCTCGGGGTAGCGAATTTATAGGGGAGGTGCTGCCCAAATTTCGGTAGACAAGAAAGGGTTAAGAATGAATCTCTAAAAGCTTATAACTTACAATTGATACTTGTGACCATTTGTAGATTTTGGAGCAAACGGGATTTGAGTCTAAGCGAGAATAAGGCGTCCATAAGGTATGTAAAGCCTATCTTTTCTTCTTTTGGCATGTCCTAGTCCTGCTAGGTTAAGATCGGAACCTTGGGGATAATTCTTCTCTTGGAAATTCGAGTTTGATTTTGAGTACTATTCATTCAGCGCATTTGAACTATAATCTTTGTATTTGGTTAAAAGAGTGCCTAACCTTCGTAACTTCCGCAAATGTATCCAAAATGCTTCGAAACTCTCGCAGATGACTTTACGGATCCTAATGTTTGCAATTTATGTCCGCCGCCTCGACTTGACCCGAGGTGGGCCCGCAAGTCCCGAGACTTCCCTTATTTGATTTGTTTGGTTCGTTTCCGTACGATATGAAAGGAAAATGTTTGCCTATGACTCCAAGGTCCGTTAGAAATGTCCTATAACGTTATTTGAACATTCCTCACTACGAATGATACTAAATTTTTCGAGGAATGACCTACGATGTGTTTTTGAGAAAAATTGATAATTCAAGTCCGCAGCTTTTGTATATTAATTCCGATTAACTCGATACTCATTTTGAGCCTTCTGATCCTAATGTGTTCGTATATGAAATTATGTGTCGAGTCCTGGAACTTACTTTTGATATGCATATGGTTTCTGCACTACTCTGCTCGTGCCAATGATTATGATTTCGTTCGCCGGTACCGGGCCGGTTCTGTGATCGTGCGCATTATGACATATTCGAAAGTATGATGTGTTACGGTTTCGAGACCTCGCCATAGGGCCGGTTACCGTTTATGGTGTTATGATGTGATATGGCATCGATATATTCGATGATTTGATGTGTGTGATGTTATGATGTGTTCGGAGATGTACGGAGATTTGAAAACTTCGGAGTATGATGTGTTGTGGCACCGGCGTCGGGGGTGACCACGTTCCTGAGCCCTATGCATGACTTTTATTTGCATTTTGTATATTCGCATTCCGCACAGGTTTGATCTGTTACTTCTGTATTTGTTTCTGTATCTTCTGACTCCAGTCATGGTTTGGATTACTGTACCTTCTGCTTTACATACTCAGTACTTCTTTCGTACTGACCCCCTTTCTTCGGGGGCTGCGTTTCATGCCCGCAGGTACAGACGCTCGGTTGGGCGATCCTCCGGTTTAGGCTACCCAGTCTGCTACTTTGGAGTGCTCCCCTTGATCCGGAGCCCATATTTTGGTATATGTCTTTTGTTATGCATACTCTGTACATTTGTGACTGTTCGGGTACGGCGGGACCCTGTCCCGTCATATGTTCGTATGTTCTGTTCTGCTTGTAGAGGCCTGTAGTCATATTTGTGGATCATGGGTCCGGTTTGTTCATATGTGATTCTGTTTCGCATCCTTGAGCGGCCCGTATGCTACTAAGGCCGATATGGCCCACATGTTTGTATGTATGTGTATGTCTGGGCGATGTGCATTCCGCCAGTTTTGATTTTGATATGATGATTCTGCACGGGCGACCGCTTAGGATAGCATTCGTTCAGTAATTGTGTGATGTCTGCTATCAGTTACCGGTACGAATGATATCTGTTTAATCTGGTTCGTAAGTTTGTTTGGGTGCCTAGGTAGGGCACCGATCCACGCACGGGGGCCGGGTCGTGACAAAAGTGGTATCGAGCGGTTTGTCCTCGGAATGTCTACGAGCCGTGTCTCGTAGAGTCTTGTTTATCGGTGTGTTGTGCACCACATCTATAAACAGGAGGCTACAGGACATCTAGGGTGTTACTTTTCTTTGAATCTTAGATCGTGCGTTAGAGCTGTGCTATCAGGATGTATTCTTCACGACGAAATGTTATGTTTTCAGCGATGCCTCCGAAGAAGGCGATGGGCGCCCGTGGCGGGCAAAGCGGTGCGAGGAAACAGAGAGACTAGTCGGGCCCGAGAGGGTTACTAGGGCCCGCACGGCACCATGCCCGATGTTGTGCCCCGGTCGGAGGGTTCTACTATCCACTATCGAAGGGCGGGAGCGGCTCCACCATTAGCTCCGGAGGCGTAACTCCTTTTAATGGGGCGAGGACGGGACGTTGAGGAGGCCGTACATGCACGTTGCCGACGACGATAGTGGCGGGGACAAGCTCGCGGACGCGGGCGGAGAGGGGATGATGATGATGACGGGCGTGATAGCCTGAGGGTTCGCGATTTCCTGACATGTGGCCCCCACGAGTTTTTTGGGTCTAAGCTCGACGAGGACCCCCATGATTTCATTCGGCAGATGCAGCGCTCGTTGAGATTGGTCAGGGCTTCAGAGACTTTTCTACGTTGAGCTAGCCTCGCACAGGTTGCGAGATATTGCACTTAATTGGTATGAGTCTGGGGCTGTCCAGAGGTGAGAATGCTCCCCCAGCTACTTGGGATGAGTTTGTGGCCGCTTTTCTCCGCCACTTTTTACCCTCGGAGTTGCGGAGGGCGAGAGTTGATAGATTTTTATAGATAAAGCAGAGGGGTCGGAGTGTTCGTGAATATAATTTGGAGTTTGATTCCCGGCCCGATATGCACACCTTTAGTAGCGAGATATGGTACGACCGGATGCACCGGTACGTGATGGGATTAGATCGCTACTTGGTTGATAGTTGCATGGCAATGGCGTCGCGGACGGATATGGACATCGCCGGTTACATGGAGCCTATGCACGTGTGGTATGGAAGACCGGCGCTGGGAAGATAGCGACCCGGTAGTAGGGATTATGACAGGAGGCGGCCTAAGAGGGCCATATCAGCGGGGTATTTTGGAGAGTCCCGAGGCGGGCAGCCTCAGCATCCGTCCGGTGGATATCTCCTTCCGTTGGGCCAGGATACACAGTCTGCTAGTAGGCGATTTGATGGCGCAGGACCGACCGGGACAGACAAGAGTTCCAGAGCCTCAGGTCCTCAAGCGAGTAGAGGTCCCAGTCAGACTAGGCCGCCTATGCCCCGGTGTTCGTATTGTGGGAGATCGCACCCCGGGGGAGTGCTACGGGGCTACGGGGGCTTTTTTCTTGCGGCCGCCGGGGCCATATTATGCGAGATTGCCGTGGGTGGGTGGTTCGGTGGTGCGGCACGGCCGACGGGTTCGATTATTGGTTCGTCATCTACTCCCGGCCATGCGCCCGCGCGGGCGAGTATGCCGGCCCGGCGGGCCGCGAGAGAGAGGCCGTGGCGGGGGTTCTGATCTTAGCGGTCCTCCGAACCGCATATATGCCTTGACTAGTCGGCAGAACCCAGAGGCACCGCCAGACGTGGACCCAGGTATATTATTAATCTTTTCTGGATGAATATGTGCATTGATAGACTTATATTCCATTATATTACGTGATCTTCTTCTTCTGCGTGTTGGTAAAAGTGAGGTAAGAAAATCCGAGTCAGTAGAATCATTTGAGATAGTCATATATACAGGCAGAAGTCGAATATAGGAAATTTGGATGGCTAAGATGGTAGACCATATAGATAGGGGGTAAACAACCCCTTTAGATCGGAGTGGGACCCCCTATGAAAACTTTCCGAAAAATTTGCTAAGACCCCGATTTGTCCTAGAATTACGTGACGAAGGCTGTATGGGGGAGTGGACGTGACTATCCCAGCATTAAGGCACTAAAATGCCTTAAAGTTTTGAGGTTAAGCGTGCTGGGGCCAGAGGTTAGTAAATTATGGGATGGGTGACCCCACAGGAAGTGTGCTAAGGTGATAAATGAAAGACGCGTATCGTAGTGTTATAAATGAATTGGGGTAAGATGTAAGGTAAGTTGAGATGATATGTTGAGGTAGGACTAGCTACGAAAGTATGGTTGGGGTATGCTAAACGAAGCGTCGGCAGGGGAAGTTTTTATAAGTCACTGAAGCATTAGTGGAAGTGATCTAATTATAACCAAACTTCTGTTTGTTATACTTCTGTGCCTTTGATTTTGATGAGACTCCGTCTATTATACCTTTGCACTTCTGAATCTAATTACGTTTACGTCCGACACGTCTCGTACGTCGACTACGATTACAAATATATCGAAATATTTACGTACGTCGACTCGATCACGAATCTGTCTGGCATATTCCCATATGTCTGACTCTGACTATGGATCTATCCGATATAGTTCAGTACATCTGACTCCAATTATGGGTTTGTCCGATATGCTCCTATGCGCCTGGCTCTGATTACGAGTCTACTTGATATAACGTATGCTATGCTTCGATATTTCTGATTCCGGATATGACTCCGTCTGACATCCGTCTGATCTTCTGGTTCTGATGAAGATTCTGTTCGCCACATATCTTATTTGAGATTGTACGAGCCATTAGACTAATAGGGATTCCGAATAACCCGAATATGGTAACGTCGGACGAGGATAAAGAGGAGTTAGAAAACGCATGCCCTTACAAGTGTTCAGATCAAATACTAGTATGTAGTTAGTAAGAGGACCTCCCTTAAACGTTTGTGAGACCTATAAGGCTAATATAACATTCGAGGACGAATGCTCTAAAGGGGGGGAGGATGTTATATCCGGCATTTTTGCATATTTGGAAAGTTCGGAATAATCTTTGCTTGTAAGAAATAAGGCCATATTTGGATCTTACTAGTATGAATATGTCGGCTATGGAAACATTGGTGCGGAATTATCGAGAAAGGTTAAGGACAAAATCGGAATTTCGGAAATTTGTTTCAAGAAACTACAAATTTAGCCAAATTGTTGGGCCAAAAAAATAAAATAAGAAAAAGAGGCCCAAAATGGAGGGGTGGCCGGCCAATTTATGGCCCAAACCCTTTTGAAGTTAACAAATTTTTCCATGTGCCAATTAATATAAGGTGGATTGGCTTCAAGAAGTTTAAAGAAAACAAAGGAAAAATCAAGAAAAAAAAAAGAAGAAAGAAAAAAATTTTCCTAGACTTCAACTTCAATCCAAAAATCTTGTTCTTCTTGAATTAGTAACAAGCTCAAGACGCTCTCCGACGTGGTATAATTAGTTTGGCGAAAGAACCACGTTTGCGGCAAGTTGAAATTTGGAGAAAAAGGCAAGATTCCTATGCTTTTGTGTTATGAAATGAATTTATATGTTATAATGATCGGAATGGAATGAGAATCATGGAATTGTGGTGTGTGGTTGCATGGCGTGCATGTGTGTGAAAAGTATATGTGGCCGTGTGTGTGTAAGGTTGTATAAATAAGGTGAGTTGAATTTTATGTTGTATTCTAGTTGTGGTTATGGTGGAATTTATATTGGAAATGGAAGTTGAATGAATTTGGTTGAAGTTGTGAAATGGGTATGGAGCCGTGTGGTGTGGAAGAGAAAAATGGAAATGAACTAATTTTGTTTAATATGTTGGTTGTGTTGTTGTGATCTTTATAATGTAAATGAATGTTTAACGAGTTGAGTTGGCATTGAAAATGGTTGCGGATTGTTATGGAGAATTATATGATTTTCATATAGTTTTTATATAATTGTGAAAGTAAGGTTCTAAATGTGAATTATGGTTGTTGTTAAGGAGTTTGGAAGGAAAACAATGTAATTTTGTAGTTTTGTTGCATTTGTAGAAGTTTGGGATGAATTATGGTTTGATGGAAATTTTGTATATTTTGTAGAATAATGAGAAATGCGTCCGAAACGTATTTGAATGGCCTTGAATTAGAGAATGAATATGAAAATGTTGATATTAGTTTGAAAGTGTGAAGTTGGAGTCGAAGTTGTTGCATTATGTAGAAAGAGAGACTATTCATGTTATAATATGTTTGGTATTGAATGTTGATGTTATTAGTGTTGTTATTGGTATGGTTGTCGATATTGAGCCGAGTCATATTCTCGGGGTAGCGAATTTATAGGGGAGGTGCTGCCCAAATTTCGGTAGACAAGAAAGGGTTAAGAATGAATCTCTAAAAGCTTATAACTTACAATTGATACTTGTGACCATTTGTAGATTTTGGAGCAAACGGGATTTGAGTCTAAGCGAGAATAAGGCGTCCATAAGGTATGTAAAGCCTATCTTTTCTTCTTTTGGCATGTCCTAGTCCTGCTAGGTTAAGATCGGAACCTCGGGGATAATTCTTCTCTTGGAAATTTGAGTTTGATTTTGAGTACTATTCATTCAGCGTATTTGAACTATAATCTTTGTATTTGGTTAAAAGAGTGCCTAACCTTCGTAACTTCCGCAAATGTATCCGAAATGCTTCGAAACTCTCGCAGATGACTTTATGGATCCTAATGTTTGCAATTTATGTCCGCCGCCTCGACTTGACCCGAGGTGGGCCCGCAAGTCCCGAGACTTCCCTTATTTGATTTGTTTGGTTCGTTTCCGTACGATATGAAAGGAAAATGTTTGCCTATGACTCCAAGGTCCGTTAGAAATGTCCTATAACGTTATTTGAACATTCCTCACTACGAATGATGCTAAATTTTTCGAGGAATGACCTACGATGTGTTTTTGAGAAAAATTGATAATTCAAGTCCTTTGACTTTTGTATATTAATTCCGATTAACTCGATACTCATTTTGAGCCTTCTGATCCTAATGTGTTCGTATATGAAATTATGTGTCGAGTCCTGAAACTTACTTTTGATATGCATATGGTTTCTGCACTACTCTGCTCGTGCCAATGATTATGATTTCATTCGCCGGTACCCGGGCCGGTTCTGTGATCGTGCGCATTATGACATATTCGGCAGTATGATGTGTTACGGTTTCCGAGACCTCGCCATAGGGCCGGTTACCGTTTATGGTGTTATGATGTGATATGGCATCTGATATATTCGATGATTTGATGTGTGTGATGTTATGATGTGTTCGGAGATGTACGGAGATTTGAAAACACGGAGTATGATGTGTTGTGGCACCAGCGTCAGGGGGTGACCACGTTCCTGAGCCCTATGCATGACTTTTATTTGCATTTTGTATATTCGCATTCCGCACAGGTTTGATCTGTTACTTCGTATTTGTTTTGTATCTTCGACTCCGGTCATGGTTTGGATTATCTGTACCTACGCTTTACATACTCGGTACTTCTTTCGTGCGACCCCTTTCTTCGGGGGCTGCGTTTCATGCCGCGCAGTACAGACGCTCGGTTGGGCAATCCTCGGTTTAGGCTACCCAGTCTGCTACTTTGGAGTGCTCCCCTTGATCCGGAGCCCATATTTTGGTATATGTCTTTTGCTATGTATATTCTGTACATTTGTGACTGTTCGGGTACGGCGGGGCCCTGTCCCGTCATATGTTCGTATGTTCTGTTCTGCTTGTAGAGGCCTGTAGTCATATTTGTGGGTCATGGGTCCGGTTTGTTCGTATGTGATTCTGTTTCGCATCCTTAAGCGGCCCGTATGCTACTATGGCCGATATGGCCCACATGTTTGTATGTATGTGTATGTCTGGGCGATGTGCATTCCGCCAGTTTTGATTTTGATATGATGATTACGGGCGACCGCTTGGGATAGCATTCGTTCGATAATTGTGTGATGTGCTATCGATTCACCGGTACGAATGATATCTGTTTAATCTGGTTCGTAAGTTTGTTTGGGTGCCTAGGTAGGGCACCAGTCACGGCCCACGGGGCTGGGTCGTGACATATATGTTTTGGGCATGACGGGGTCCTGTCCCGTCCATATGTCTAGTACTCTAGTAGAGGCTCGTAGATACGTATGTGTGGGTAGTATGGTCTCACAGTTTCTCATCGTATGTATATATATATATATATATATATATATATATATATATATATATAGCCGAAGGGCTTATGTATATAAGATAAATATGTTTCAAGTGAAAAATGGTTTTTCTATGATTATAAGTATGAAACTAATGATTGACCGCAAAATGAGTAATAGAATGAGTGGTGCTCGGTGGTTAGCCCCGGGTACCCGTCATGGCCCTAGTCGGGTCGTGACAATCACATATACATGTATAGGGTATAGTAAAATTATGGTCTAATGTGGGCTTGCCCCCTCACACAGACCAACCATGATAAAAACATGAATTAGGGTTTCAAAATATGATAAGTTCACCTTTCTATTCAATAAAGAACTTTTGAAAAGAAGTCATGTATTCCAAAATAAGATTTTCAAAAGAGACATACCTTAATTAAGCCTTACATAATTCAATAATTTACTTTTACAACGAAGAACACCCAAAACCCTAGCTTCAGTCACCTTGAGAAGGATTACTTTGCAAACCCTTGGTTTTTCATTCAAGAATCATGTTAAGAATCATGGGTTTAATTCTAGGATTGATTAATAATGTTAAAAATGTCCTTAGGGTTTATGAGAATGAGAATAATTCATAAAATTAACTGAATCCCGCTATTTATATACACAGTTGGAGGCTGGTGAAATACGGCCAGAAATACGGACCGTATTTCAAAATACGGGCTGTATTCTGTAGGCCGTATTTAACAATAAGGAAAACAGTGAGCAGTATTAGCGAATAGCGAACAGGTAAAATACGTCCAGAAATACAGACCGTATTTCAAAATACAGGCCGTATTTTATGATGGCCAAAAACAGTGAGCCACCTAGGAAGGTGAGTGAAATACGCCTAAGTTATACAGACCGTATTTCAAAATACGGGCCGTATTCTTGGCCGTATTTTACATTTGACAAAAACAGTCAAGTCAATTCTCCAAGACACTTTCACACTTAACTCGGATCTATGGAGTGTTACATTATCCCCCCCCCCCCCCAAGATCATTCGTCCTCGAATGAGAATCGTAGCCTAGAAAGAATTCACTAAACCACAAGTTGTTTCAAACAACACACAATTCATCTACGAATAATTAAAACGCTAGCTCATACCTGCCATAGGGAACAAGTGAGGATATCTTTTCTTCATGTCCTCCTTTGCTTCCCAAGTAGCTTCCTTAGTATTATGGTTTCGCCACAACACTTTAACCGATGCTACATCCTTTATTCTCAACCTTCTAACTTGACGATCTAAAATCTGAACTGGTTCTTCTTCATAAGACAGAGCTTCATCAATTTCAATATCTTCATTGTGCAACACATGGGAAGGATTAGATTTGTACAATCTCAATATCGAAATGTGAAATACCGGATGAACCATGGACATCTCAGCCGGTAATCTCAACTCGTAATCTACCTTCCCAAGCCTTTTTGTAATCTCGTAAGGACTAATATAGAGAGGACTAAGCTTTCCCTTTCTGCCAAAACGCATTACCCCCCTTCATAGGTGACACTTTCAAGAAAACCTTGTCACTAACAGCAAATTCTAACTCCCTACGCCTCATGTCTGTATAAGACTTTTGTCTACTCTGAGCGGTCTTCAGTCGCTGCACAATAAGATTTACCTTCTCAATCGCCTCATGAACTGAATCGGGACCCAACAACTCCACTTTTGTTGGTTCAAACCAACCAATTAGAGACCGACAACGCCTCCCATAAAGAGCCTCATAAGGAGACATCTAAATACTCGCTTGATAGCTATGGTTGTAAGAGAATTCCACCAGAGGTAGGTGTTCATCCCAACTTCCTCCAAAATTGATTGCACAAGCACGCAACATATCTTCCAAAGTTTGAATAGCTCTCTCTGCCTGCCTATCAGTTTGAGGATGAAAGGCAGTGCTCAATTTCACTCTAGTCCCCAAACCTTCTTGAAACGTATGCCAGAAATGAGCAGTAAATTGCGTACCTTTGTCGGATCTGATAGATGCCGGAACACCGTGCAACCTAACAATCTCCTTCAAATATAACTAGGCGTACTCCACCACGGCATATGACGTCTTCACAGGAAGAAAATTGGCAGACTTCATGAGTCTATCCACGATCACCCAAATCGAATCATACTTGGCCCTCGTGCGAGGTAAACCTGCAACAAAATTCATGTTTATCATCTCCCACTTCCATTGAGGAATCTTAATGTTTTTAACCAAGCCACCAGGCCTTTGATGTTCAGCCTTCACCTGTTGACAGTTTAGACACTTAGACACAAAGTTAGAAATATCAACCTTTATGCTCTTCCACCAATAATGTTGTTTCAAATCCCTATACATCTTGGTGGATCTCGGATGAACAAAATACTTCAAACTATGAGCTTCCATCATCAATTCTTGTCGAAGACCATCAACATCGGGAACACACAATCTTCCTTGCAACCACAAAACACTATCGCCTGTTCCAACAAAAAATGAAGTGTACTCACCCCTTTCCAGTCCATCTCGCAGTTTCGCCAAAAATTTATCATCATACTACTTTGACTTGATCCTCTCCACGATATTAGATCGGGTTGGCGTGACTCCCACTAACTCACCCTCGTCGATTTCATCAAGTCTGACACCAAGACTAGCAAGTCTTCGAATTTCTCTTTCATAAGCATGTCATGTGCATGCAAATACGCCAACGTGCCCATAGACTTCCTACTCAAAGCAACAGCAACCACATTGGCCTTGCCAGGATGATACAAAATATTCAAGTCATAATCTTTTAACAACTCCAACCACCTCCTTTGTCTGAGGTTCAACTCTCGCTGCTTGAAGATATATTGCAGACTCTTATGATCAGTAAAAACATCACAATGCTCACCATATAGATAATGACGCCAAATTTTCAAAGAAAAAACCTCAGCAACCAACTCTAAGTCATGAGTCGGGTAATTCTTCTCATGCTTTTTCAACTGTCGCGAAGCATACGCAATCACCTTACCATTCTGCATTAACACATAACCCAAACCAATTCTAGAAGCATCACAATTCACCACATATCCACCAGACCCAGAAGGTAAAGTCAAAATAGGAGTCGACGTCAATCTTACCTTAAGCTCTTGGAAACTCTTTTCACAAGCTTCGGACCACTGAAACTTAGCAGTCTACTACGTCAACTTAGTCAATGGAGAGGCTATAGATGAAAATCCTTCAACAAACTTTCTGTAATAATTTGCCAAACCCAAGAAACTACGAATTTCAGTCGCACTAATGGGTCTAGGCAAACCCTTCACCGCTGAAATTTTCTGAGGATCTAATTTAATGCTGTCACTAGTCACCACATGACCCAAGAGAGACACAGACTCAAGCCAGAATTCACACTTAGAGAATTTTGAATAAATCTCGTTCTCCTCAAGTGTTACCAAAGTTATCCTCAAATGATTAGCATGATCCTCACGATTCTTAGGGTACACCAAAATATCATCAATAAACACAATAATGAAGCGGTCTACATACGGCTTAAACACACGATTCATCATATCCATGAATGTAGTAGGCGCATTAGTCAGCCCAAAGGACATCACTAGAAACTCAAAGTGCCCATAACGAGTACGGAAAGTGGTTTTCAAAATATCCGCCTCCTTTATCTTTAATTGGTGATACCCAGACCTTAAGTCAATCTTCAAAAAGAACTTAGCACCCTGAAGTTTGTCGAATAGATCATCTATCCTAGGCAAAGGATATTTATTCTTAATGGTCACCTTATTAAGCTGGCGATAGTCAACACACATCCTAAGGGAACCATCCTTCTTCCTAACAAACAAGACTGGAGCACCCCAAGGTGAGAAAACTTGGTCGGATGAAGCCCTTATCCAACAAGTCCTTTAACTGATCCTTTAATTCCCTTAGCTCTGCTGGAGCCATACGATAAAGAGGGATAGAAATAGGTTGGGTGTCGGGAATAACATCAATCCCAAAATCAATAACTCTATCAGGAGGAATATCAAGAAGATCTTCGGGAAACACTTTGGAATAATCACTAACTATGGGAACAGATGCAAATTCGGGTACTAGGGCTTTTGTATCAGTAACAGCAACCAAATGGTAAATACACCCCATAGTGATCATCTTATGAGCTTTAAGATAGGAAATAAATCTACCCTTTGGTTTAGCAATTTCACCCTCCCACACAATAACAGGCTTATCGGGAAAGGCGAAACGAACTAACTTATGGTGATAATCCACATTAGCATAACATGCGAACAACCAGTCCATCCCCATAATTACATCAAAATCCACCATCTCAAGTTCATACAAATCAGCCACGGTCTCACGACCTTTAATCAGAACAACACAATTTCTATACACTCAAGAAGCAATAACAGGAACACCAGAAGGCATATCGACAGCAAAAGGTTCCAATAAAGGATCGGGTTTCATACCCATATCAAGAGTGAAATAAGGTGTCACATAGGATAAATTTGAACCCAGATCAATCAATGAATAAGTATCATGAGAACAGATAGTAATGATACCTGTAACCACAGCGTCAGAAGCCTCAGCTGCCTCCCTACGAGTCAACGCATAAAGTTGAGTTGTCCCTCCACTAGAAGTGTTAGCAACTTCATTTCCTTTGCCATTATTACTAGCATTCTAATTATTATTTTTAGCATTACCAGCAGGCAGATTTTTAGCAGATGCAAAAGCAGGCGAATCATTCCTTTGGTTAGACATGGCAGCCATCTCGCGTAGCCACTTTCTGCATTCCCTCTTAAGATGCCCCCAATACGCGCGTAATGACGGTAAGATCTTCCCATACAGCAGACCGACTACTACCCTGGGAGAACCTGCTTGCGTTATTATTCTTTTGACCTTGCCCACCAGAAGGCACATTGATATTTGAATATGCGCCTGACTGAGCAGGTGCAAAATACCTTTTACTCTGCCCTCCCTTATAGCTATTACCACGAAAGCCACCCGTCGATCGGGCCTTCTTGTTCTGATCTCAATCTATCCTCCCTTTATTTTTCTAAAT
Organism: Lycium ferocissimum; assembly: GCF_029784015.1. Taxonomy (NCBI): domain Eukaryota; kingdom Viridiplantae; phylum Streptophyta; class Magnoliopsida; order Solanales; family Solanaceae; genus Lycium; species Lycium ferocissimum. The sequence continues at coordinate 18,749 of NW_026713126.1, forward strand.
TTCTTATTATTCAGCAAACCCAACCAGAGATGAAAAAGTGCAAGTAGGCGACATAGCAACAGCAGCGCATGCAGACTTGATACGTGGTACCAAGCCTTTCACAAAATAAGTCAACTTATGATTTTCAGTCGGAATCATGTATAAAGCATATTTTGACAAATGGTTGAACTCCAAACAATACTCACGAACCGACTTGTTACCCTGTTCCAGCTTTTCAAATTTTGTAGCCATAGCAAATCTCTCCTCATCAGATAGAAACCTCTTCATGAACGCCTCTTCAAATTCAGCCCGCGTAGGAGCTACAACAGCATCACCCATCCCCGACACCCACATCTCAAACCATGCATGAGTAACATCCTTCAACTGATAAGAAGAAAACCTCACAGCTTCAGAACTATTGGCATTCATCGCCCTCAACGCCTTGAAAGTCTAATCTAAGAATTATAGCATGGATCCATAGTGACTACCCTTCCTCCCGAGTAGTTAGGCCAAACACAACAATTAAATTCATAGCATGGAAGCTGAATTATAGCATAGAAGCTAAATCACAATTATCTCAATGTAGTCACACCATCCATTAGCATTAAGTTTTAAAATGTTTCCACTTCTTTAAACAAAGTTCAATTGTTATATTTTCTCATGAAACCCTCATTACCAACCATTAACCCTTATTATTGATCATCTCTTATACAGAAAAAATAGTTGGGATCACATATACATGTATAGGGTATAGTATAATTAAGGTCTAATGTGGGCTTGCCTCCTCACACACACCAACCATGATAAAAATATGAATTAGGGTTTCAAAATATGAGAAGTTCACCTTTCTATTCAATAAAGAACTTTTGAAAAGAAGTCATGCATTTCAAAATAAGATTTTCAAAAAGGACATACCTCAATTAAGCCTTACGTAATTCAACAATTTACTTTTACAGTGAAGAACACCCAAAACCCTAGCTTGAGTCACCTTGAGAAGGATTACTTTGCAAACCCTAGGTTTTTCATTCAAGAATCATGGGTTTAATGCTAGGATTGATTAACAATGTTAAAGATGTTCTTACCTTAAGGTTTGGAGACTTGGAGAAAAGGTTTTCATCCTTAGGGTTTATGAGAATGAGAATAATTCATAAAATTAACTGAATCCTGCTATTTATATACACAGCTGGCGGCTGGTGGAATACGGACCGTATTTCAAAATACAGGCTGTATTCTGTGGCTGTATTTAACAATAATGAAAACAGTGAGCAGTCTTAGGGAACAGGTGAAATACGTCCAGAAATACGGACCGTATGCCAAAATACGGGCCGTAAACTCTGGCCGTATTTTATGATAGCCAAAAACAGTGAGCCACCTAAGAAGGTGGGTGAAATACGCCCAAGGTATACGAACCGTATTTCAAAAATACGGGCCGTATTCTTGGCCGTATTTTACATTTGACAAAAACAGTAAAGTCCAATTCTCTAAGACACTTTCACACTTAACTCAGATCTATGGAGTGTTATAGGCTCGCAGACATACCTTAGGACGAACTGCTCTGCTACCACTTTTGTCACGACCCAATCAGAAGGCCATGATGGGCACCCGGAGCTAACCTACCGAGCACCTCTTAACATGCTTCTCATTATCATTCTAGGTGGACCATGAAAGATAACCTATGAATATTACAATCTATAAGGGCATGAATCCATAAAAATAATAGCTCATCCATATAATCATCATCAACTATGCCCATATATATATATATATATACAAGCCGACAAAGCTTGTCGAAAATGATATACAAAAATATGAACTAGTAAGGTTATAGAACATCTAACTATATACATCTGTCTACGAGCCTCTATAAGGAGTGCATAATATCATAAAGACAGGACAGGACCCCGCCGTGCCCAGATATGTATACACAAAACAATAGTACCACTAGTCTGCAGCTCCGAAGCAAGTAGAGCGCTCTTGTGTAACTGCTGATGAAGCACCTAGGGATCTGATCCGTCTCCCTACCTACCTGCACGCATGAACACAGCGTCCACAAGCAAAAGGACGTCAGTAAGAATAATGTACTGAGTATGTAAGGCATGAATAATAACATAATAAAGATATGAAAAGTAACATGAGATAAGAGAGATAACATGTACATCTGAATGCCTCTTAAGGCGGATTTCATGCATGCTTAGCTTTTTTTTAAAAAACATTTTTCATATATATATATATATATATATATATATATATATATATATATATATGGTTGCGGAACGTGAAGCCCGATCCATATATCATATCATCCCGCGTCCGGGGCATCCCGCGTTCGGGGTAACATCATAATTTGCCTACCGGTTGGTGTGCACATCTATATGCCGACTCCGGCCGACCATAGTGCGTGTCTTTGTGTGAAAATACATACATATATATATATATATATATATATAAAAAGCATGCATGAGAGCCCAAGCAAAAGCTATAAATCTATCGGAGTGACGTAAGGTCGGTAACCTCCGATATGTCGTTATGGAATCATCATCATTGCTATATCCCACCTTTAAAGAACAACTACCGTCAAGTGAGATCAAGAACAATGATTACAATCAATAATCATGGAACAACTCAACAATATCATGAGAACATTAAGAGCTATAAGCTTTGGTATCTTTAGAAATGGAATCATCATCATCATTATCATCATCATCATAGAGAACATTTATCAACAATATCATGAGAACCTTGAGAATTTTGAGCTTCTAGCATTTCTAGGAATAGGGATATTATGGATATCATGTATGGGTTCATAATAAGGGAATCGTGCCTTTAGAAAGAAAGGTGTCACGACCCGACTAGGGGGCCATGACGGGTACCCGAAGCTGACTACCGAGCACAGCATATCCTTCTAGCTATCATACTCATCACACACAAACATAATTCTCAAAGTAAACTTACTATGAAATGATCACTAACATCTCCCAAATTATACATATAATTATGTGTAGGCCCACAAGGCTACTAAAATAATTTACAGAATATACACTGATGAGACTACATAACATCTACTACCCACACATATGTATCTACGAGCCTTTAACAAGAGTGCTAAACATGAGGATGGGACAGGAACCCGCCATGCCCTCAATATGTACACAAAAGAATGTACCAATAAGTGGCGACTCCGGAGTAGTGGAGTGCTCTGCCTGTCGGTGAGGCTCTTCAGCACCGGGCCGTCTCCCTGTCTACCTGTGGGCATGAACACAGCGTCCATAAAAGAAAGGACGTCAGTATGACAATGTACTGAGTATGTAAGGCGTATATGATAACATAATAAGAAAGTATAGAAAGCATGAGAAGAAAGGATAACTGTAACTGCATCAGAAGAAAGGATAATTGTAAATGCTTGCCTCTTGAGGCGGAATCATGCATGCTCACTTTTACCTTTACAACAAATCACACATACATACATAACTGTCTGAATCAATAACATCATTAGCCCGTGTCCGGGCCTCCCGCGTCCGGGGGAATCATCTCACGCCGCCCACTAGTGGTGTTGTCATCATCATCCATAAGCCGCCTGCCTTAGCGTTGCTGCCCGTGCCATATAGACACGGTGTAATCATTATCATATACTTAACATAAAGTATGCATAAGAGCTCAAGCAAAAGCTGTAACTCTATCGGAGTGACGTAAGGTCGGTAACCTCCGATTACATTATGGAACATCATGGTCGTCATGCCTCACCTTGAATGAACTAGCATTATAAGGTGAGGCCATCAACAATGAATAGCATCAAGGAATCATGTAAATATCATTAACATCATAATAGCATCATATCATAAGCTTTAAAATCTCAGGACATAGAATCATCATTATTATTGACATTATCGTAACCCATCTCTTATCTGTATCTCATAAGAAGCTCTTAATGATCATGGACTTGTAACTTTCAAAATGTAAGAAAGTCATGAAAAGATAGGGGAAATCATGTTATAGGAATCATGCCTTAGAAAAGAAGGGACTACCCTTACATACCTTCATGTCTCCTCAACAACTAGCGTTCTCCTTCCAAGCTGACGATTCTACATTCAAGAAAATTCGCACGAAGATTAGATAACCGGAAACATACTTAGGCCTCAACTAAAACAACTAAGGGCTAACAAAAAGTGGGCAGCGTTTTCTTTGTTTCAACAACCTTCTCCATATAGTAAACAACTCCCAAGCGTCAATAATAACACCTACGATATTACAATCGATAAACTTCATCAAGTTAAACATTATTCAATTCCCAACATTCCCTTTCAAAGTCACCCATAATCATAATTGCAACACAACTTCATATTCATTCTCATATAACACTCCTTTAACATCATTTGCATCATTCACAACAAGATTACACTCATGGTATGTCAAGAACTATGACTCAAGTCAAGTTACCATTCAAGAATACCACTATTTTCATATTTGAACTTCATACTCTACTTTCTTCCATAATCCAAATCTTTCAACTACTTAATATTCTTAGTTATATGAATTTAATGTGAAACTCACCTTTGATCATAGAGGAATGGTCTTTAGATGAAAATACTTCACTTGGAGAAAACCCAACTTCAATACCAAAGGGACTCTTGGATTTCCACAAGCCCTAGTGAGCTTGCACTTGATTCTACTAATTCTTGGTGTTTGATCTTTGGCTTACCTTCAATTTGTGTTGGTATGGTGTATAGAATATTCTATAGGCTTCAAGAGGTGTGGAGAGAGGGAGAAATGAAAAATAAAAACTTGGAGTCTTCTTTATATAAAATTTAAAAGCTGCCTGTCGAGTGTTATACAGACACTTATACGGTCCGTATAACTTATACAGTCCGTATAAGTGACCATATAACACTTCCAGTGGAGGAACTTTCTCTAGACAGGTTATACGGTCCCTTATACGGATCGTATAAGTGGCCGTATAACTCACATTTCCCGAAGTTGATCCCGTTGTTTCGTTTGACTTCCAATCCTTGTGAAACCTTCTTGACACTTGTATTATACTTCATTAACCATCTAAGGAGCCTTAAAACTTCTCCTCAAGGTGTTACTAAATCAACGTTAGCTCGGTTGTTACGAAATCTTTCCCGAACCCAACTTATAGTTCACTTCCTTTGGCGAACTTAGTTTCTCCAAGTCGTATGACTTCAAAATCTTGTCGTATACCCTTTGAAGCTATCAAGTACTCTCCTTAAGTCCATATGGACTCCATGTTCCCCTTAAGCTTGTGTTATTCTATTCACAGCTCGACGTACTAAAAGTTTGAGGTGTAACAAAAGGGTTAGCCTTAACATACCTTTACGTCTCCTTAATTACTTAACGTTCGCCTCCCAAGCCCACAAATCTACATTCTAGAGGATTCATACTAAGGTTAAGTCTTGAAAACACTCTTAAATCCAAACTAGAGTAATTAGCGAGCTAGCGGAATTAGGCAGCACTTCCCCTATTTTGTCTACTTCCACCAATTACCAAAACAACTCCCAAACAATCATAACAACATCTACAATATCATAATCAAAGAATTATATTCAATTTAATCTCAAATTAATCCAAAATCCCCTTTCAACTTTACCTCATAGTCGTCAACTTCAATTCAATACTTTGTGACTTCTCCACTTTAATTCTTTTCCTTCCCAAAAGTTACTAAACATTTAAACCAACTCAATCATAATAGTAAGGTGGAGAACATACCTTATAATAGAAGAACTTCACCTCACTCAAATCCTTCCAAGACCAAGTTCATCACAACTTTGAAGAGAAACAAGAATCATCATCTTCCATGGATTTACCTTGAGGATTTGGTGTTTGATCTTATCTCTTGATGGTAGTGAAGGTTTTAGAATGTTGTGGAACCTTCAAGAACTTTCTTATGATGTGGAGAGAAGGGTGTGGAAAGTGAATGTGAAAAATAGGGTCCTTTGGGATTTAAAAAGGGCTGAAAATCGCCCCACCGCCCCGTGTTGCGGAGAGTATGAGGCACCACATACTCCGTATGTGGCCGCATACTCCCTCCACAACATGGGGTTGATTTTGGGCAGTAGTCTCAGCTAAGGTGAGTTTTCGGCCAATATACAGCACAGCATATTTCCCAAATTCTCCGATTTTCGTGAAAATGCGTTCTTTTCAATTCGTTTGACCTCCAATCCTTATGGAACCTTCTTGGCACTTGTATAAAACTTTATTAACCATATAAGGAGCTCTATATCTTCCTCTCAGGGTTATGATAAGCAATTCATAACTCAAATGATACGAAATCTTCCCAAAACATGACTCCAATTCCAATTTCTTCAACGAACTTACTTCCGCCGATTCATTTAACTCCAAAACCTTAAGCTACATACTTAAAATTATTAGATACCCTCCTTAACCCTATAAGGGCTTCATACCCACTTTAAGCTCACGCTAGTTTACTCATAATGCAAGCAACACGAAATTTCCAAAGTGTAACAGGCCGTACAGGGTAATTGGAATAAGCGCAAAGGCTCGTACCAACTTGAGTCAGAAGACGGCCAGCAGCTGCCAAGTTATTGGAATATAGCACACTTAAAGAGATATTATTGTTAAGGTACGATCCTTGCACCCTTCGTGAATTTTTTGAACTTATTTGTTTTGATCTTTGCAGGAGCGAGCCAGAACGAAGTTAAGAAGATTAGAGTTAGGCCTGAAAAGACGTGTTGCAGTCTTTTTCCCTTAGCTCGATTTTGTCCCAAAGTGGGTTTTCAGGCAAGGTTTTTAATAAGGCAACAACATACAGCGTGTTACTTTAAATGCCGAAGACCAGCCAAGTATTGGGACTGGGGACTGCCCAGTATCAACGATAGTGTTTCTCTTCTCATACTTCGAACACAAACACTAAGGGACTATCACATAGCCCAACGAGGCCGAATCAATTGTATATTTAAAACTTCTAAAATTTCTGCACTAGAATTTATTGTAAGGGCCAAATGACCGAATGAGTCGTGCCTGCTTAGTCTATTTGCTACGGCTGAAACGAATCGAAGGCCTGTAACGACCCATTTGGTCGTTATAGTGTTTTGACTCATTTAACCTTGTTGACCCTTTCCCAAGTCCCGTTAGTATGATCTATGACTTAATGAAGTCATTGGGTTGGTTCCCGCAAGGTTCGAGTATAAATTGAGTCATTGAAGGAGAAGCTAGTTAAGTTAATGAGTTAGAGTTGACCAGTTAACGTCATGTTAAGATTACCCCATGTCAATATTTTGGAAGTTCCAACAAGTTAATATGATGATTTTGAACTTGCCCACAAGTTTTGGTGAGGTTCCGAAGAGTTTCAGATGGGTTTGGGTTTTGTCGCGCTCGTATTCGATGTTTTCGCCGTAGGTCTTTGGATAGAAAGGGGTCCAGATTGATCAAAAGACCTTTGTTTTGTGTGCCGTTTTAACCATTAGATCCGTATCATAATTACAAAGCTATAGCAAAAAGAATCGTCGCGTTTCATGAGGGAGTTATGCCTTTTTTGTTCGGGCTGTTCCAGCAGGTCCACTGTAGAGGACCCATGGCCGCTATAGTGGGACTGCCACAGTGGCCATGGTGACCGCTGCAGCAACCGACAGGGGCAGAACACTCTATTTTTATAGTCCAACTCTGAACCATTACCCACAAGACCCCAAAGTCAGTTTTCAAGATAGAAAGAGGCAAACTTTATTCCATTCTTTAGTGAAAGCATCTTGGAGGGTAAGTCCCCATATTTGTTCCTTTTCCTTTCTTCTTCAAGTTCCATGATTATTTTAAGGTCCATCAATGGTGTGTAGAAATCCTAGAATTAGTAAACCCTTAATTAATTGGTGGGTTGTTGATTTTGTTGTTGATTAATCATCTAGGAGTATAGATTATCACTTTCTAGGAAGGAATTTGATTTCTTATGATTGAAATTGCATGTTGAGACTTACAATTCTAATAAAAATGGAAATTTTGTCCAAAAATCTGTTCGAAGGGGGTAAAATTGATTAGAAACCCATGAATTGAAAGTTAATGATTGTAGAGATAGAAGTTATGATAAATTCACCATTAAAGGGTGATTTTATCCATTGAAAAGGGTATAAGTAAGTGGGTCTTCTTCCCCAAATTATTGGTATTGTTTAAATACATAGTTTGTTGCTTAGTTAGCATCATATTGTTAGACTTTGACCGTTCTGAGGGGCTTCGGAAATAGAAGGCGCGTGTGGAGTAGTTCGTGGCTCATGTTCTGCATTCGAGGTAGGTTACGTTTTACTTTAGTTATACTTTGATTAGTGAAACATATGTATTGTGTAGAATTGACGGGAGAAAGCATGATTAGGTCTTCGGACATGGTGTTTTGGTTGGATATTAGCTAGGTTGTTATGACTTCTGATTTTGTGGGCTTGTCGCCATTACTTTATGTACTGAAATATGAGGTTTAGTTGTATTCATACTGTGGCGATTCGGGATGGATTTCAATTGGGCTGATTGTTGTTGATTGTGGCTCGTCGCCCTGTTATTGTGATTAGACTTATTACCTAAATTGTCGTGTTGTACTCAATTCTCTCTTTGTCACGACCCAAACCGATGAGTCGTGACAAGTGTCTGACATCTAGCGACCAAACACCCCTAAACTTGTATTGAAACATACTGAATATCAAAGGCCCATAAACGGCATAAACTGATCTCATAAGAAGGAAACATCAGAACTCTGTACAATCTGCATATATATACACAACATGTGGAAGAACAGTGCAAGCCAGCTAGGCTGCTACATATACTGTACACAAAAGAATAGAAGCCGACAAGGCTACATCGTCTGACTACTACATACAACTGTCTACAGACCTCTACTGGAATAAAAGCTGTAGAAAGGACGGGACAGGGCCCCGTCATACCCATATGCATACACATCTCAAAAGGGTGGCATACCAAAATTGACTGTAGCTCCGGATCAAATGGAGCGTACTGACCTCTGCTAGATCTAGAGGTCCCTCGAGCCGGACCAATTGCCTGTCTCCCTATACTCGCGGGCATAACGCAGCCCCCCGAGCAATGGGGAGTCAGTACGGATAATGTACCGAGTATGTAAGGCACAAGAACAACATATATAATAAGAATCATGGATAAGATCTGAACTTATAAACTGAAATGACTGACTGCATGTACTTGTATGAACTAGTACCTACTTAAATCTGCATAAATCTATATAACTGACAATGCCTCTGTGGGCACATAATATGCATGCTCAAGCCTATCAATGATGGTCATGCATCTGTATATGTGTGCGTATATAACGCCTGATATATGTGCGTATATAACGCCTGATGTGTGTGCGTATATAACGCCTGTAAAGCCTCTATGGCATCTCATCATATCATATCGGCTCCTCTACGGCCATAATCAATATCATCATCATAGTGGCAATGTGTGTATAACACCTATATCTCTTCTTATACTTTACATATATCTAATATTCGCGTATATAACGCCTTCTGGTCACGGGTCAAAGTACATAAATATATAATGAATGTAATGCATGAATAAATTGTATGCACAGAGCTGGCTACATAAGACTGGACCCATGAACAGAAGGATCACTCATGAATGGGGTACATGAACATTAAAAACTGAAGTACTTCTAATGCTTCTAAGAGTAGAGTAATATGGAAGCTCGCTTACTCGTTTGTTGGACCATATCATAGGATCGTGCCAAAAGAAGGAAAGAATGGCCTTAACATACCTTGAAGTATACTCAATCGTCCAACTTCTACCTCCCGAACTTGAAAGTCTACAATTAAGATAACATAGGGCTTAATTAGGCTATTTACCTCGCTTACTAATCATTTTAAACACGAATAGAGCTTGACAATTTATGGGCAACATTTTCCTTATAAGCTTAACAACTCTTCAACTTCTCATTCAATCCAACAGCAACCACAATACCCACAAAACAATAACAACACATATAGATATATCAAAATATACTTAAATCCATTCCATATCATCTCTTAATATAACCCCAAGTCACCATCTTGTTCTTCATCAACTTACCACTCCCACAAATACTTTCTCTTTACTTAAATCACTAAAACTCTTGATAATAAACTCAAATACAAGGATAGAAATCATTTACATACCCTAAGGGGTCAAAAATCCCAAGAATCACTTCAACTTCAACTCCTTAAGCTTCACAACCTTGAAGAAACCTAGAAGCAACCTTCTCCTTCACAAGCTCGGGTTAACGAGGTCCGGATCTTGTCAAATCTTCAATAATATGATGAAAAATATTGGGAGAGAATATATTAGGGTTTTTCCGATTTGGAAAGGAGGAAAATATGAAATTGGTCGTGAACCACCTATTTATACTTGGAATTAAAAAAGCTACAACGGTCCGGTTCGACGTCGACGAGCCGTCGACCAGCTCCGTCGACCTGCGCCTACAGATGCAAGGCTGCGGGACCTTGTCAATGCCGCACATCGACCGTCCGTCGATGACTCGTCGACGATGACTGGTGTCTGCAGGTTTTTCTGATTCAGTTCAGACAGCATCGATTTGATTCGTTCAACTTCTAACTTTATAAATTTCCAGGAATATCTACTGGTACCCTTGTACACGGGGTAAGGCACTTTCTACCTCCAAACTCGGGCTCGGGTCTCTATTCCAAGGGCATACCCGACTAGGAAACCATAGGTTCGACTAGTACGAAAGCGAGGGGTGGAACATTCTTTCCCTCTTAGGAACATTCATCCTCGAATGTTTGAACAATACTGGGTTATAAAAATTTCAACAGAGTTTCCCCTGTACTTACACCAATCCATCTTGCACGCAGCAACCCAAAATAATGCCACACAGGGCCACATACTATAACACACAATACCATGGCCTCACACGACCAATCACGATAACTGAAATGAAATAATACCTGGGGGCGATGATGCCTCAGATCGAACCTCCTGTACTGCTGGGAACAAATGTGGGTACTCAGTCTTCATTGCCTCTTCTGCTTCCCTGTTACGCCTTAGAAAATTTTCCATACATGTACAGTGAGTAGGCGAGAGAAGGTCATAACGTATGCAATGTTGATCGAGCAAGAAAGGATGTAAGTGGCCCTAATTACGAGTTTCAAGGAAATGTGAGGTGAGGAAAGAAAGTTATTAAGGGAAAGCGAGTCGCATGGTGTATATCGGGCAAGAATTTTTTGAGCAACGAGTTAACGAGGGCGTAAGGATGCCTTAGAGAAGTGGGAAGATGTCCCTAAGATTGATATTGAAGTGTCAAACAAGTTCCAAGAAGGTTCCATAAGGATCGGAGATCAAACGAGTCGACGAGAATGAAAACGGAATCACTGAGCATTATACGGTCCAATCTACGGACCGTATAAATGATACCAGCCGTATAATTGGCCGTATAGTTGGCCAAAGGAGGGACCAGCCACCGGACCAAATGTACGCGTACATACGGTCCGTATAAATAGTACGGACC